>NC_077229.1:30338836-30383836 GCF_027887165.1 Monodelphis domestica
CTCCACGAAGACTTTGGGGATGTCTTACTTGGAGAAGAAACAGCCTGACGGGATGGGGGTGGGGAGGGGGCCCAAGACATGAGTGGGAGCAGCAGAGAGAGACGGAGGGGGATGGAGGAAAGCTTCCAACTGCAGATTATTCTGGACAGCTTCCACGGGGTGGGGCTGGCTGATGGAGCTTGTGAGCTCCCTTCCAACCCTGGGATTTTTGTGACATGTACTCAGAAGGGAAGAAAGATTAGATTCAGCTTAAAGGTCTTAAAGGCTTTTGGCAGAAAACACCTGCACAGAAGAGGCAAACTGAGGTCCAAAACGTGTAAAAGCCTTATCAGATAAAGAAATATATATCATATATCTCTGGGGAAGGGAAGGAGGGAGAGAATTCAGGACTCAAAATTAAAAAAACAAAACACGAATGTTAAATTTTGTTTACAAAAAATTTCTAAAATTCATTTTTTTTTAAACCCTTACCTTCCATCTTGGAATCAATACTGTGCATTGGTTCCAAGGCAGAAGAGTGGTAAGGGCTAGGCCATGGGGGTAAGTGACTTGTCCAGGGTCACACAGCTGGGAAGTGTCAGGCCAGATTGGAACCCAGGACCTCCCATCTCTAGGCCTGGCTCTCCATCCACGGAGCCACCCAGCTGCCCCCTCTGAAATTCTTTTAAAAAAAACCCCAAACAACCCCTTTCCCACTTGTCCTTCTCCCATTAGGATCTGTTTCCCCTGATATCCCTGTTCTCTGAGAAGTTACTAAAGCCTGAGGAGGAGCAATACACTTACCTGGGCCCCAGGGAAGCAGTGCTCCTTATCCAGCTGCCCAGCAATAGGGATTAGCTCCTTCTGGGCAAAATCCCGGCACGTCTGGCGAAGCATTTGGTACGTCTCGGGCAGCTCTGCTGACTGGTAGACGGTGTGCAGCTGACTCCAGCCCCGGGGACGGAAAGCTGTCCGTGAGAGATCAGGGTCACAGGAGCCCCAGGACTGCCCTTCCACCCCCTCCTGCTACAGGCGGGCCCTGGAGGTCCTGGAGCTGAGGAGACGGCCTCGGGCTCCAGGGACTGGCCTTTCCAACATACGGTACAGTCGAGGCAAAAACCTGGGGAGAGGGAGGAGCCTTGGCCTAGTCCCTGCTCTTCCGGTGGCTTCATCCATTCCATGGGTCCATTCTTCAGGAAGCTCCCATGTATCCGGCCCCTCCCGAATGCGTTACAGGGCAGCAGAAGCCTCCTAAAGATCTTCTCAGGGCCCTTGGTTTCAACTTTTGGGGGGAAACTTCTCTTCTCCCCAAACCTGCCCTTCTTTTAGGCTCCCAGGGAACGTGGAAGGGCACCCCCATTCTCCCAAACCAATCGTGCGGCTAAGCTCATCAACTGACAAGGTTCTCTAGTGTTTCTCCGACCCCTTTTCCCATCCGCTCTCCCGCTTGGGCCCTTCTGGGGACTCTAGGTGCCCCCACAGCGGACCCCTCTTCTCCCCCCACCAGTCGGCAGGGCCTGCCTTTGCTTTGATTTTATTCTGTGCCAGCCCCAGAATGCCAATGGCCTCTTAGGTCAACTCTTCCATAGTGGGCTTCCGGATGTTTCCCATGTTTCCATCACACAAGGCTGTCCCTCGAGACTAGTCTGCTTTTCCTTATGGATATGGAGTCACAGGACCTGAGTTCAAATCTTAGTTCTGTCACTTACTATCACTTAACTCAGTTTCCTCTGTAAAAGGAGGGGATGGACTAGATGGAGGTGGCAAATTCAAATGAAACAGGGAGTGTTAACATGCGTTATTAACATGTTAATTTTATTGATGTTAAAATATATTTATTAACATGTTAGGTTTAGTCACATTTCCCAATGACACTTTAATCTGGCTCAACCCTACTTGGGCATGTGATGGGCCACATGTGGAAAACCTCCAGCATCCTCTCCAGTTCCAAATCCAGGACCTAAGACCCTCACCAGCAACGTCCTCCTCTTCCTCTCCAGTCTGGGGCTCCTGCACCTCCAGGACTTCTCCCCCTCCTCAAATGGCCCCTTATGGATGGATCTCTCTGCATGGACACTTATCTCCCCAGGGGTTGGGGCTGAACACACCGCACGGAATGATCCTATGTGTACTGGGGGGGTCATTCCGGTGGGGGGGTCAGTTCTTGTGTGGCAGATGGGGCTCTAGCAGGAGGGGGTGGTTTGGAGGGGATGAAGAGTGTTTGGGTGGGAGAGACGCTGTCAGAAAGGGGAAGAGGGATTCTGGGGGAGAAGGGGAATCTTGGGAGGAGATGGACTCTCCTTAGAAGTGGGGGGCTCTCTTGTGGGGAATTTAAGGGAGGAGATTGAGTGGGGGATCTGGGAGGATCAAAGATCTGTCTGGAAGGGAGAGCACTTGGGGGCGTAAAGAAAGGGTTCTCTGAGGGGGCGGAGCAAGAGAGCGTGAGAAGGGGCGAGGGGGGAGAGAGTAAGAGAGGGGTCTCTCGTGGGGGGCGGCTCTCACAGGTGGGAGTGGGGCTTTCCAAAGTTGGGTCGGGCTCGCTGAGGTCCCTGGGCAAGCCGCCCCTCCGCCGCTCCGCGGCCTCAGAGCGGGAAGGGAAAGGCGGGGGCGCTGGACAGGTCCTGGAGCTCGGAGGAGGAGGGGAGGCCCGAATTGGGGCAAAGGTCACACAGGACAGCCTGTGCCTAGCAGCCCCCGCCTGGCCCGCACTCACCTCGGCTGACCCGGCTGCAGCCCCGGACCAGCAACGAGACAGCCATGGTAATCGGTCGGTCAGGCCGTCAGTCGGTTTGAGACGCGGGCCTCGATTCCCCAGCTTCTCCTCCGCGACGACCTCCGGGCCCCGCCCTCAAAGGAACCGGGGAGGCCGCGCCGGTCCCGCCCCCTGTGGCCTCTACGGGGAGTCTTCACCCCCACGCTCCAGACTCCGCCCCCTTGAAAAACGCAGAAAGGCCTACAGCGAGGCCCCGCCCCCTAGGGTCTGGGAGGGGACGTCCGGAACCAGATTCCACCCCCTTGGGATCACTGAGAGGTATATCGTGAGGCCCCGCCCCTTCGGGTTGGGCGGGGAGGCCGGGAAGCAGATCCCACCACCAGGGACACTCAACGGCCTGCGTGCAGACCCCGCCCCCCACGTGGGGCAGGGAGCGGCCAAAGGGACAGACCCCGCCCCCACGGGCAGACTCCTTCCCCTAAAGCAGCTGGAGTCAGGCCCTGCCCCTGGCACCCCGCAGCAAGGGTTCTTCTCCTCTTGCAGGCGGGGCCGCAGCGGTGCCCCTCGCGCCAATTCTTCCCACCTCCGGGATCCCTGCCCGGCAAAGGTCAGCCAGAGAGGTGAGCGAACACGATCCCATCTGTGCAGGACGCCTCTGGGCCACATCTCCCCTTGGCAAGGCGAGCTCCCGTAAGTGAAGCACTGGGGCCACTTTTCGGCTGGCGACAGTCATTTTAGGAAACACTTACGGAGGCTGAAGTTCTGAGACTCGCAAAGCGTTTTGCCTGCCTTAGATGACCTCCTGTGAGATGGCAGGCTAATTCGTCACACCCTCTCCCCGGTTCCAGCCTCAAACATTTTATGACTGTGACCCTTACGGAACCTATTGCCTCAGTTTCTTTAGCTGTAAAAGAGGATGACAATAGCATTTACCTTCCAAGGTGGTTGTGAGGATCGTATGAGATATTTTTTAAGTGCTTGACACACAGTAGGTGCTAAATAAATGCTTATTGACTGACTGGGTGCTATTCCCATTTTACAGATACGAAAATGGAGGCTGAAAGGTTAAGACTTACCCAGAGCCACACACAGCTTGAAATGGCATATACCCTCCAGTCTTTCTAACCCCCCCAAAAAATTTAGCCATTTATCTAATATTCCATGAAATTAACCCAAATTGCCCTTTGTCAAGATGTGGCAAGATTCAAACCCAGGTCTTGCTTACTCCAAGTCTAAGACTCTAGTCCATTCTCTTCTCCCCACTCACAGCAGCATCCTTCCTTTGGCTAGCAAGCTTTGAAATTGAGCATTTCCCACAAGGCATCTCCTTGTAATCACCAAAGTCTGGCTGCACCCAGAAGATGCTGCATCCTGGATCATCCTCTCCAGGACTAGAATCCCCCCCCCCCCCCATACTGAGCCTACAACTTTGGCAACCACGAAGGGAGACCAGAACTAGAGGAACCAGATTTCTTCTCCTACCGTAGTATTCCCTCTCCCCTCTCCCCTCTCCCCTCTCCCCTTTTCCTTTTCCTTCTCCCTTCTGCAAACCCTTCAAAGCTTTCCCAGGCTCATTGCCTATACCTGCCCACCAGGAGGGCCAGATAGCTGGGTCTCTCCCTCACAGAGGCTGTCCCTGCTAACTCCTTCTGCTGTTACTTATGCTTGCTGTTGCTGCTACTGGTGAGCTTTAGACTCCCTACCCCAAACCCCAGCACAGTGGAGGGGGATCCATTTTCCCTTTTCAGGGGGGTACTGATCCTCTCTCCTAACTAAGTCCTTTTCCAAAACATTAAAATTGTAGGATTTTAATAATACTCAAAAGAAGGAGAAAAAAAAGGGTTCTTTCAGTCAAGTGAGCAGAGCAAAGAGAGCCAAAGACTCACACCTGCAGCACTTAACCAAAAGCACGAGCTCCAAAAAAGAGCCCCACAGTGTGGCTCTCAGCCAAATTTATCTCCCCAGCATCCTTACGCAAAATGAGGGTGTAACTTAAAAGGATGCTGGGAATGTAGCTCAGGTGTGGCAAATTTTCCATCTGCTCACCCACGTCCAAATCCCAGATGGCATGGCCAGCCTTTATTTCTCCTCATGAGCTGGAGGGAATCACTTCTCTAATTCTAACTGGGTCCTCGCTGGAACCATTTTTTATTCTTTCCTGGTTCTCCGGTCATTGTTCAACCCTCAAAGAAGGCCAACAGCAAGGTGCTATCCAGGCCCCTGAATTGGATTTAAGGAAGACAGAGCTGCCCCGTCCTCAGCCTCACTCTGTCTTCCATAATCCCCCAAGTCTAGTGGTCAGACAGAAGTCAGAACAGACGATGGCCCCAGAGGCAGCGGATGACTTAGGACACTTCGAGTTCTGGCCAGACTTTAAGGACTCCGCAGCGCCTGCTTCAGCCACCTTCACAGCCATCGAAACTAACTGTTCTCACTCCCTGTTCCACCCCTCTAATTCACCAATCATTTTAAACCCCCTCAGTTAACCTCAACCTGGCTTAGCCACTGTGCATGCTAAAGCTTCTTGGAGCTACAATCCACAGTGGGATGACAGGTAGACGCCAAAAGTGGATGGGTCCTCCCTGCCCAACCCATACACCCCAATTCTCTATAGCAATGATGGTGAACCTTGGGCACACATGCCAAAAGGGGCATGCAGGGTCCTCTCTGGGCATTCCTGCAGAAAGCCAGAGGTATTCAGGGTGGAGCTGCTCCCCTCCCCCTATCACTTCCCCCATCTCTCCGCCCAGCAGACAATGGGAGTGCTTCCTCCCTCCCCTGTCTGGGGTAAGGGTAGGGGAGCAAGACATGGCATTCAGTGGGGGATGGGGTGGGCACTCTTCTCTAAA
The DNA here is from genome assembly GCF_027887165.1 of Monodelphis domestica. Lineage (NCBI taxonomy): Eukaryota > Metazoa > Chordata > Mammalia > Didelphimorphia > Didelphidae > Monodelphis > Monodelphis domestica. The sequence continues at coordinate 30,344,378 of NC_077229.1, forward strand.
AGGTTCGCCATTACTGCTCCATTACTCACATGCTACCTCTATCACAAACTCCCCAAACTCCAAGTCAACCTTGAAAAACACAGAACCAAAGGCATTAGAAAGAACAAGTGTTTAATCAGGACAAAGAAGACAAAGCTCTGGGACTCTGGGAACACTGTCTCTAGGGAAAGCACCTGGCAAGGGGATTTTCCAAAGAGCTGAAGAACTTGGGGTCCTACATACCTTCTGGGGAATAAGTGATGGAAAGACACTTGAATAGCTTACCAAGGGAAGGAGGATTCCAGCCAGATACTTTGGACTACTTGGAAGAGGCCTAGACAGTGAGAGAAACTTGAAACACAAAAGGGCACTTAAGTCTGATCATATCTACTAATTCTATCTAAGCTGAGATCACTGAGGTTTATTGTTCAGTCAATAAAGGATTAACCTGCCACTGCCCTAAAGTCAATTTCCCAAGGGACAAAGGCAAATATGTCATAAATTTGACATAAAACAAAGTTGTCACTTCCCCATTTTGGCCACTCAAAAGGCAAAGGCGTATGTGCCCAAGAGAGTCGGACCTTCTGCTACTAAAGATAGGAGACGAGGGGCACGAGCATGGACAAGTGGCATCCGGGGGCACGCTCTATCGGCAGCGGCACACTGACAGTCAGAAGACAGGCACCCTGCCGTCAGCAAAATCCTAATAAAAACTATCCATTTCCCAAAGTCTGCCATGTCTTTCAAGTCCTTTGGGTCCAGATACACACTTCAGTGTCCTCCTCCTTTTGTAGAAGTCGCCTTTGCATGGACACATTCTCAGAACTGTTTCATTGCTAGAAAAGAAAACGTGAGAAATCTATAACCAAGCTCTCCAATAGGAATGGATTCACTCTGGATATTTGCTCACAAATTATGCTGTCAGCCACAGCAGTAATTTTGGCCAGACTGAAACGGACTGTCAGTCCTTAAAAATTACTTGACACTGGTGCATTGAACAATATGGAAAGCAACCTCACTAGCGAGCTTTGAACAACATCTTATTTCTATTAAAATCCATTTATACCAAGTACAAATATATATAAGCTATACTTGCTTAGAAAATACGGTTTGCCTACCATAGCAAAGCAATTGTATAGTGAAAGCAACATTGAAAAAAGATACAAAAATAAAATAAGATAGATATGTAAAAATCAAAAATAAATGGAATCAAATCAAAAAACCCACAAGTTTATCAAACTTGCCATTTGTGGAAAAGAAATAAAAATATCAACTAATACTAAATAAAATTCTAATTGAGTATCTTATTATAAAACCCCAAACAATATTAAGAATGCTTGCGTGACCATTTCAGTTTCAAAACAATTTTAAAATTAAAATTTAAAAATTCTCAAAATTAAAATTAAAAAATTAAAATATTTCTCACTTCCTTTGAACTCAACATTTTCATTTCCCCCTTTTGGAAAATGAGATGCTAAGGATCTAAAAACAACATCTTTTAATTCACTTTAACTGCTTATTTAACAACAATAACCATGATCAAATGGATTAGACAATTTACTCATATTAACTATTATTTTAACTTTTCTTTTTTTCAGATTCCCTTAACTCCTGTGCACTTTCAGGATATACTTTCTCTCTACATGTGTAATAATACTACACTAAAACACCGCACCCCAGTAAATGGATTATGGGGTAACAAATAAAATGGGGTAACAAGATCGCAGGTCATTCTTTCCTACTGATAACAAAAGCACATTATTTATCCGCTTAATTGTCAGAATGGCTAAAATTCTACATACCTGCATCTTCAATTCCTATATATTTCAGTTTTAGCCTTTTTAACTTTCATAATTATAGGAAACTTGCCATAACAGGAGAAAAGAGGGAATTAACTAAAATAAGGGAGAAATGCTGCCCTAATTTGGAGTATTGTGAAGATTAAATTGAACTCTCCCCTGATTATAACAATGAACATACTTAACTCTCCCCTGATTGTGAAGATTAAATTGTAACCCCTGCCTATTTTTCTGAACACAGTACTTAAAGCTGAGTAGGAGATCTGCCCATTTTAGATTTAATCACCACAGGTGCAAACACCCCATTCACACTTGAGTGGGGGAGGTCTGTGACCCATGGGTGTGACAGTGGGTGACGAATCAGAATCAACTGACTGCCCTCTGGGCAGTCCTAGAGCAGAGCATCAACTGTGATTGATAGATGTAGAATTAGGGGAAGGCACAGGAAGTGATGCAAGAAAAAAGTCTTTAAAAGGAGCTATTACTTCCTGTGAAGAAGGAATTCTTCATGCTTTCGAGTTGAGACTGGTGAAGAGGGGCAGAAGGATCTCCCAACTGGACCTAAGACCCTGTTTTCCTGGTGAGGCTGATAAAGAATCTGCTGGCTGGACTGACGTGGTGGGTGAGTGAAAGGCTGACTCAACTGCTGGTTTTTCTCTAAAGAGACTGGCCTCAGGAAACTCTTGAAAGAGGCTTCCCTTGGGTCCTCAGCTTTGACGAGGCTGGCTGAAACTAATTCTCCCTACCCTGAGGGGCCGAGATTAATTAATTAGTGCTCAGGCTAGATATCTTACCTTATCCTCTCTCTGATTTCTTGCTTCACTCTTTCTACATTTTGTAAATAATTTGTAAATAAAATCTCTTTGGAATTAAATTCCTGGTGACCACACTCTTAAATAATCAAGTCCAACCCTTTAAAAATTAACCCCATTTCCCCTTTACAGTATTAATGCTAGGTCTAGGTCAGCAAGGATGCCACTATAGGACACATATAGGAACCTGCCAGGTATAAAACTGAAGTTTCTTTCTAGGGAATCCAGCTGAACACCCTTGCAGCCTTCCTATGATCTGCAGCCATACCTGCAGTTATCAGAAGACATCCATAGGACTGGCTTAACCAATTTTCTCCATAGCATTCCTTCCAATTACATTCCCATACAATTCAACCTCAAACAGTAGGTCTCTCCAATCATGTTTAGGGTTAAATATCTCATGTTGTTAACAATTATATCCATAAACATTATCAGGCTCTGCTGTTCTTTCTTAAATTCTCCTGACATCAGATTGAGAATTAATTACATTCTGAACATATAATACTTCATGCAGACTTAGAAAAGCACTAGGGAAATGTTATTTTAAATCTCCAAATTAACAAATATTATATTAAACCTCATAATAAAACACTACTGAGTTGAAACTTTCCTATTCTTGCTAGATATGAGAATTAGCTTTTTTCCTTTCAACTTTTCCAATTCTCATGTTCAAGTAATTGCTACTCTTAAAAAGGGTAAATGCCATTAGAATTCCCAGGGGAATTAAAAATCCCAGCTTCTGTTATCTGGTTTAAGGAAAAATCAAAAAGGCAATGAAAGGGAGAGCAGAAAGGATCCTTAGCCCAGTTCAGTAGTCATCAGAGACTTGATGAATTCCTTCCCATTTAGCTTCATGATTCTGATATCTTCAAAGAACTCCTTCAGGTTCTGGGCTATAGGGTAACTTGGTCTAGGTTTTGGATCCCTAAGACATCACTGAAATAATAGTTAGGGCTCCAGGGATTCTGAATGAATTTTCTTCAACAGAACAAAAAGATCAACAAGAAATGTAGCAAAATTAACCTTAATAGTGTGGAAGAGGCATGAAGAGAGAGGATTTACAAGCCAAGCCAAGCATGCAAGAAACAAAGCTGGGGATCTGATCTGTAAATCAAGGTGAAGATTCCAAACGGAATGTTCCCAGGAGAGGCCGTCGGAGCTGGCGAGAGGAGATGAACTGAGACTTTGGCTCTGGGTTACTGACCAAGGGAGAAGTCTCTTTGGGGGCTCTTTGAGTTTTCTGACCAAAGGGGAGAGACTGGCTTTTCCTGACTTAGGCAGAGAGAGAGACCTTTGTGGCTTTTGACAGTCTGGATTTGAGTTACTCAAGCAGAGATTATCTGACTAAAGAAAGAAGAAAAGAAGAAAGATACTTGTCCTCCAAACTCTCTGAGTGTCTCTGAGTCACAGCTGTGGATGGACTGACATTTCCCACACCCTCCTAATTCTCCTTGTAGACTAGGGACACCCCTAGCCCACTCACCTTCAATTTCCATCCTGTTCTATTTTTCCCAATAAACCTCCTTACCTGAGAAAGAGAACAAGAGTATTATCTCTAAATCTCACAGTTCACCTTTGAGTTATATTGAAAGGTGGCTAAGACCGGGGGAGCGGAAACGGTGGCAGGGGAGCTTTGGGTTGAAGGTGGAGAGTAGGAAATAGTTTGATTTATTAGCCATTAATAGGGATCAATAGGCAGCCCAGAGCAACCCCTCTAGCAGCACCTCAGAACCTCTATCTCTTTATCTCTGAAGAAGTACTTCTATCTCCATAACAAATAGGCATTGCTGAAGGTTCCCCTTAGTATCTCTCTAGTCTGCCAGAGTATTCAGTTACTACAACAAGAAATAGTTCCAGTAGATCATCCATTTATTACAATAGATTTTAATAACTTCAACCACACTCAAGGATTGGGGTGGTAAGTGCAGGATGTTACAGGGGAATTCCCAAGTTGGAAAATCCTTTCCAACAGCAGCCTGTGCCAATGGCTTCATCCATCAGAGACAATACCCAAAGGTAGAGGTGAAATAGAATCAATCTTCCAGTCTTAAAGAGGAAGAGATAAAGGGAATCCACTACAAAAAAGGCAGGCATCAGGGTTTAATAATCTTAAAAAAAAAAATTCTATGTAATGGTTGCACTCTGGAAATTTACATTAAAAACTCTTAAAATTTGGCTGTAATGGGTGGCCAGAATCCATAAGTATTCCCACAAAATGCAAAGCCTTGCCAGAATTATTAAGGAAAAACTAAAGATTACTTTTAAATCAGAATAGAGTACTTAAAATATAATAGTTGTCCATTCCCTTTTCTTACCTTTTTACTCTACTCTCACCAGTGGCTCCAAGAAAAGATTGCATTTGAATCAGCTACGCCCTAAACATCTCTCCTTTGATCTAAGGCAGAAGCCAGCTTTGAAGAGGAACTTGGGCTGTTAAAAAGCTCAGGATTTTTAACCATTACTCATGTGTGAGATTAAAAAAATGACAAGTACCTCACTCAAAAATGAGCATCAGTGCTCCATTCACTCAAAGAAACAAAACCTGGAATCATAAAGTAAGAGCAGAAAAAATAAATAAAATTTAAAAAGAGGCAGTTTATTCCCTTCACAAAAGAAAGCACTTCAATGATGGGCTAAGAAGTGCTGACTGACTAGGCAGCAAACAAGCAGTATATACAAGTTCCCAACACAAGACTTCCCCCTCCCCTTCCATCCCCCACTAGGCCTTAAATTAATATATATCAGTCTTTTAAAGTGATTTCCTTGTCACAGCCTTGACCCATAATCTAAAACACCTGCATTTCCAACCCAGGTCAGATGAGGTAAGGGGAGCAACAGTGTTGTTCACTGCCCTCTCTGTCTTTCATCCACCTCCCTCCCAAGCTTGTCCTGGAGTCCTCAATCAAAAGGTAACAAACTAGCCTTTGTAAACTGAATGCTTATTCTGAGAATAACACACAGTCCCCCCCTCTTTTTTATTTTCAGAGATATGTTATTCTCACTTGCCTAAGTTTCTCCTTCTAGGTACAATATAACAAGCAATAAAAATTAAAATGCCTTTAAGTCCACAAATTTCCAGTCCAAATACAATCAGTCTGATCTTGTCACCAGGCACCAGTATCAGGGCTGTCCCTCCAAAGCCTCATCTGTCTAAGAAACAAGTGGAATTGTTGGCCCCTTTGTAGGGGGTGCAAAGCCCAAGACTCCCATAGCAAAGCTCTGGGAGAAACACAGACACTCAGTAAAACCAAGGTCATCCTTCAGCTAAAGTTAGACACATAGCCTGAGGCTCCAAACCCCTCCTTTTCCGCCTCTCCCACATAACTGAATTTTCTTCCCAAAACTACTGATGTAAGCATTCTCTGGGAATCTGGGTTAGATGGTAACATATTGAAATATTGATTTATCATTTTATAGAAAACTCTGTCTAGATTTGATGAGGTAAATCAAATCCATTGTACCAAACTTGTAAATCATTACCTTCCATTGTGTATGTGAAAAGTTTACCTAATCCCTTAGCCTGTTTCAGTCTCTCTATAAAATAGAAGTTGTAATCACAGAGTTTCTGTATTTCCAGCTTTGGGGGGAATCAACAGTTGTTACAATCTCAAACATTATTGGCTAACATTTAAACTGCAAGCTTTTAAGGAGCTCATCATTGGAGAAACTTTCATCTAAAAAATACATCAGAAATATAATACAGACAAAACCCAGAACAAATCCAGAACTCAAGTTCTCAAGCTTCTATGAGCTTTTTCACAAAAATGTACAACCATTACAAAAAACCCCAAATAAACCTTATGTTATATTTTATTCCATGAGGATCTTTCCTACATTTCAATTCATCCAACAGTTAGCAAAACTTAAATACATTGGGTTTAATAACCTAGGCTCCTACACTCCAGCTCTATTTCCATTCAAAGCTTCAGTCAACATTCCAACCGGATTCTTTTCTGCTGATGTCCCCCAAATCTACAGGCAGTCTTCATCTCTACCTCCGATCTCACATCTCCTGTTGCATAATGGGTGTCTCCACCTGTATGCCCTGGAGACATAGCCAGAACAGAGCTCATCTCCATCCCCACCACCCCACAAATGAATTCCTTTTTCTAACTTTCCGAAAGTCATCAAGTACACCCAGGTTCAAAGTCTCAAAGGCCATCCTCGCCACTTCTCTCGCCAAGTCCGGTCTATCCTGCCAGCTTTATCTTGTGTCTGCTTCTTGAGACTGGCCCTCTTAAGGAAGCCCTTCATTTCTTCTCACTCATTATCTTTTCTCTTATCTGCCCTCTCCAATTCATTCTCCACCATTTCCAAGTTGATGTTTCCAAAAGCATAGTTTGGTCATATCACTTACCTGTCCGAGAAGCTTCGGTGGTTCCTTTTGCAACTTCTAGTAAAATAGACTCTTGCCTGGCAAAAATCTGGCTTCAGCCTTTTGAAACCAGTTTTACCTTTCACCCATCCATCCAACTTGTTCTCACCCTCCCTGACCCCCCCAATTGGACCATCCCTGGGAACATTCTATAGATGTATGGACATCGTTCTCTATACATGTTGTTTCTTACAGTATCATCAAACTCTTTGAGGGCAGAGACTGTATTTGTCTTTGAACCCCCCGTGCAAGTCTTAGTGACCAAAGGGGGTAGAACACAGGGCAATGGGTGAGGCAAATTTACACCTAGCCTAGACAACCTCTGCATTGTCCGAGCTGCCCCATGGAATGGCGAGTCCCCCAAAGTCGTAGGTTCCCCCCACCCGGAGTGTTTCAAATAAAGGTGACGCCTCATCGAAGACGGATCAAGATTCTGAGGTTCTTTACAACTCCCCAAAATTCCGTCATGTCAACATATGCTTCAAATTTGTTTTCCCTCCAGTGAGTATATGGAATAAGGAGGGGAATAACTGCGGAACTGAGGGCGGACTGGGTGAGGCCGTGGCACCCGAGTGTAAGACATACATACGATACGAGCCTTGCTGCGGCTAGGCCGAGGGTGGCAAGTCTAGAGGGCAGCTTGCCAACATGTTTCCCGAAGGACAGCTGGGTGTCATAACTGATGGTTTCCAACGTATTTGACTTTGGAGAGGCTCCCAGAACCCAGGGCTTTTAAATCAAAGGAAAGACCGATATTGGAACCTGGGTAAGGGTGCTGAGGTAGCGATAGAGCGCCAGGAGAGCCCCTAGATCAGAGCTCCGATGCCATCAGCCCAGGACAAGGTACTTTCTCAAGTCACCACAACCCTGGTGGTGGTTATTAATTCCACAGAATCTTAAAAATGGAAGCCATCTTGGCTGTCCTCAAATCCAAACGGGGCCTAAACAAGATGGCTTCTATGACCTATCCAGATCTCCAGCAGGACTGTTTGTTCCTCACACTGAACCAAAACTTGCCACCTGGACGTCTGCACACACTACTCCTAGGTCTGCCCTGCTGGCGTGGGCAGAATAGCCGCCATGCTCCCCTCCCCCAAGTCTTCTCTCCCTGTTGTTCCTTGAGCTGACCTCCATATGGCAGGTCTCCAAGTACTCCCGCCTGACGCGTGGGGCAGTGGTCAGTGTTCTCCCAGAGGTAGGGTACAAGAAATGAGTCCGATGCAAATGGGGCCTGCCCGTGGCAGGGATAAAAGCTCAGGGAAGTTACTTGCCCACAGTCATACAGATGTTACATGGAACCTCAGTCTTCTTATCAAATGGTAGAAGACTTCAAAAGATGGCAGCAGGGGGGTGGATCACCCACCTTGACTAAGTAAGTAAGAGCTATGTTAGACAGAATCAAATTGTTCATCTGTAGGACTCCAAAAGCTTCTTTCCGGAAACATGAACACAAATAATGCCATGGAAAAGTATCTTATAATAAAGCTACTTACTTCTGTACGGTTAAATCGTCACTAGTGAAAAGATCATTCCGACCCAAGGCAGCTGGGTGGCTCGAGCCCAGAGATGGGAGGTCATAGGTTCAAATCTGGCCTTGGACACTTCCTAGCTGTGTGACTCTGGGCAAGTCACCTACCTCCAAATGCTTCTTCCTCGCCACTCTTCTGTCTTAGAGCTGATATTAAGACAGAAGGCAAGGCTTAAAAAGGGGGAGGGGGGAGATTATTCAGTTCTCTTAATAAAGAAGTCACAGAAGAAAAGGAAAAACAGGCATGAAACATAATGTGAAAATGTCCTTTTATTCCTATCGATCGTGACAAAATAACATTTTATACAAATAAGTCACCTAGTTCACTTTGGACAGAGACATTACACTGGAAGAAAGGTGGAGAGAGTAGGAAAGAGAGGGAGAGGTATAGACCAGGTCACTGATGCTTCTTACATTCTGTGAAAATAGATTTACATGGAAAAAATAGAATTTTACAACTTCAATGAATTTACATGATCCTTTGTAAAACAAGAGGGAGAATCCACCAACCACCAGATCCTTCTTGTACAAAAGAAATGAGTAACACGGAGAGAGATGGCAGCAATGGAGGGCCTCAGCTCACTGGGCTCAAACTCCCGGGAGGTAATTTCTGCATTTGGGAATACTGGTGCCCAGCGCAAGGGCCCATGCTGGACCTTTCATCTGAGCACTCTGCCCCGATCTCTGGGCCAGCAGACCCCCGAAGAGGGAGCCTCTCTGGGGAGCTGGTCACAGCTACAATATCAAAAAGTAACATCTCTTGCATGTGTTCTTCAGCAAGTGAAACTCTAAGTTTTAATGCCCTACAGTAAACCCCTATAGACGGCTCCCCTCCTCTTTCTGAAGATCCAGCTGGGGTTGCTTGGGCAGTCCCGTCTGTCATCTGCTAACAAGGCAGAGAGGCCATGTCTCTCGGGAGGCACTAGCTTCAAGCTGGGAGGGAAGGGGTGGCCCAAATCTATCTCCATTTGTTCTCTACTTACCCTTTGGGGTGCTTCACTTAACCAAATGAGGATCTTCTTTGGAGAAGGGATCTGTAGGGAAGGACTGGCTGCTGTGATGCTCTATGGTGAAATACAAGTGGACACAAGGGAAAGGCCAAAGAAGGACACAGAGAACAGAATCCACCTTCTATCAAGTGGTCCCAGAATGTCTCCTGGAATGATCACGTCTTAGGAATGAACCCTGGCAGGGCAGGGCAGGGCATGGGCCTCCCTCCCCTTACAGGTCCTACCACCCAAAGGCCAAGTGCTAGTCTTGAAACCTTAGGACGTTGGCCTCTGGTCCCTTCCTGTCTGGTTTTACTACTTAATCGGGGACTGTGGTGTCCTCATTTTGTCTCACCGTAGCTACAGGTTCTGATTCTAAGCTGTCCCTCACAGTTCTGGCATTTCTCGACTCCCCAGGGACACAAGCTCGAAAGTGGACACCAGCAGCACTGGCTTCTTGGGGACACGACTTCTCATTTCACTTTTCTCGGGTTCCCAAGTCTCTAGTGAGTCCAAGACAGGTGTGTGGGGGACATGTTAGAGCACCAGCCAAAGCAGAGCCACAGCCTCAAACACAAGCCTGGCCTCTCTGGCCTCCTGTTCCTGGGGAAAGAGAACACTAAGCGTGAGAACACTACACAATGAGAGGGAAAGTCACTTCTAAAACAACCTAGTCCCTTCTGATCCATGCATCCAGGAAAGTTTGATGGCGTGCAGAGCCCCAGGAACACACTATATGGCTGAGAGATGGGGGTCCAAGTGGTGATGTGCATAGCTCCCAAAGAACACCCAGGTGGGCACTCTGCTGGGGGAAGAAGAGACCAGTCAGAATCTGCTGCCCATCAGCATGGCTAAAAGGAAAACCAAAGGTCATAAGGCAGAGGTTAACACCTGCCCGTGAAAAAAAGAAGAAACCACGAGAATGCTTCCCCAGCAGCACCGGGGCAAAGCCACAGGTAAGGCACCAGGATTTCTGCTCAGCTCTCATCTCAGGACCGACTGTCTCCCCAGCAGGGAGATGACCCCTTCACTCACTCAGCTCTCTAGCTCAACCAGCCTTTGGGGTGGGGATGCAGCCAAGGCACAGGGCACGGGCACAGGCAGCCCCGAGATACAAGTCTTGACCCATTCCCTTTGCCCAGGTTTTGGGAGCCATGCCAGCAACTACATCATGACCAGAGGGTCTCGGGCAAATAGAGGCAGGGACACCCAAGCAAAATGGCAGCCCTGCCTATTTAGGAATGTCTTCTCCTCCCTATCAAGGGGCATGGTTTCCCCCAGTGTCAGTGGTTCTTTCAGGGCTTTCATGACAACCCCTCTGGGGACTTCCACCAGACAGCTTTAGGCTAATGCTAATGGTGACCACAGCAATGACAAGCTGTTTGTTAAAAATCCATGTTTTGGTTGAGCACCATAAAAGTACCCGAACAATCAAAGGGAGGAACCAATCAATAAAGCCAAGTCTGAAGCAGGGGTACCTAGTAAGATGAGCAAGGCCCGGTGGGGCCATCTCTCGGAGAGGCCAAGCCAACCTTTCTCATCTTCCCCCTACACCTCACACACTCTCGTCCACTAGCTACAAGGGCCACAACATTTACTTTGGTCTGACAGCCAGGCAAGATTCTGAAAACTGTAGTGAAAAATCAAGCTGCGAAGTTTCCTCAATTCGGAGGTCACTCCACCTGGCCCTGGAGTGAGTGTCCACGCTCCTTCCTCCATCCCCCACCCCCCCCCCCCCCGCCACACTCTCTACAGTACAGATGCCACTTCTTTCTTCTAAGATGGTGCTGGTTTACAACTATAGCTCACTTGATGACCACGATGGATTCCAGAAACCTGGATTAATACTATTTTAAGTCTAGCCTCAGATCAGATAAAGTGGAAACACCATTGTCAGAGTATAAAATCTTTGAGAAGGTCAGAATTTTAAAAAATAATACAGTGGGGGAAAGTCTGAGTAGCAACAGGCTGCTCCCAGAGTAAACAATTACCCCCACAACTAAAATCAATACATTCTATCTAATGAGATGAAATGAGCACATAAGGCGGCGGAAGCCAAATTGGCCATGGACTTAAAGCTCCCCCAAAATGAGGACAGGAAGGCACTGCCAGTTTGAAGAGAGGAGTCCTGTCTGCGAATTTCCCTTCTGGGAGGGAAGCTGAAACCTGTCTGACTCCAGGAGAAGACGCCAAACCTGACCGAGAGTCCTGGGAACCAAACAGAAAGCCAGGGTCCTCGAGGATATGGCCCCATGACTCAGCCACCCTAGGCCAAAGCCCTGCCCTGCCCTCCTGCTCCTCCCACCCCGAGCCCTTTGGGCTGGTATGGGGACAAGTTTAGTCAGAAAAGACCATGCCAGGCAAAGCAGTAAATCCAAAAGAGGAGGAAGACCAGAAGCAGAGGCCCAACTTGAAGACTTCCACAGCCCCAAGGACAGAAGTCTGCTCAACAAAATGCAGCTGTTGACTTGTCTGTGAAGCCCTCAGAGGACTCCCACTTGAGTGTAGTTCTCTAAGAGACCTCTGCTGAAAAGCACAAACACAGCTAAAACCAAGTTGAAATAAGCTTTCTTCTTTAACTGGCTGAAAGAGGCCATATCCTAACCCGTTATTCAACAAGAGTACCTTTGAGATCTAAGGGACAGCAAGAAGAAAGGAGGAAAGGATGTCGGGGAAGGAAAGAGCAGCCCTGCTCAGCATCTCCTTGGATGGAGAGGAAGCTGCTGGCCCCCACTCTGCTGAGGCCGGCGGTGAACGTGGTTGGGGCGGTGTGGTCCCTCGCCGCCTTCCTGCAGCTACTGCCCCCCGTTGTAGGCGTAGTCGGCTTTGTTGTGCATGATCAGCTTGTTGTCCACAAAGTAGAAGCTGTCCGAGCGGGTCTCGTAAGGGTGCTCCACCATGAGGCGAACTGTGAACCGAGAGGAAGGGCAAAGAAAAACTAAGAGACAGCCCAGCAGCCACGACACAGATAAAACTCCTAGCGCTGCTGGCGTTCATCAGTGAGTCTGCTTCTGGGGGACAGGCCAGTGCGGAAGATGGGCAAGCCCAGGCCAGTGGACGGGTTTCCGGGAATCGTCTTTGGCCTCTTTTTGTATTGCCAGAGCTTGGAAACGATGCCTGGCACATAATAGGTGCTTAATAAATGTTTAGATTTAATGACAAGATCTCACGCAGTGTCCTTCACAATGAACAAAGCAGCATTTCTACAAACCCTCAAGGAGCTAGAAAATGGTAAGAAATCTCGGTAACAGAGCACTTTAACGGTCTACAAAGCCTCCCCACATGGTAATTACCCTATGTTTAGGTAGGTGGCATAGGAATATAATTTACAGGGCAGCTAGGTGACTCAGTGGACAGAGCACCAGGCCTGGAATCAGAAGGTCCTGGGTTCAAATCTAGTTTCAGACACTTCCTAGTTGTGTGACCCTGGATAAATCACTTAACCCCAATTGCCTAGCCCTTGCTTCCTCTTCTGCCTTAAGAGTTGCTACCAGGACAGAAAGTAAGGATTTGAAAAAAAAAGAAAAGAATATAATTTTCAGAGAGGGAAACTCAGAGGCCTCCCACTCGAGTGTAGTTATCTAGGAGAGACCTCTGCTGGAAAAAACTAAAACCAAGTAGAAATAACACTTTTTTCTTTAATTGGCTGAAAAAAAGCCTTTTCCTAACCTGCTATTCCACAAGAGCAACTTTGAGATCTAAAGGACGGCAAGAAGAAAGGATGCTGGGAAGGAATATAATTTCCAGAGCTGTTCAGAAGTAGGGAGGAATGGGATCTGAGCCCAACCTGTCTGCCTACCCAGAGCTCTTGTCAGAGGTCATCCTGCCTCCCTCCGCTTGGTGCACCTCTGCTCAGTGACCTCCCATTTCCTCCAGCAAACACCCAGCCATTTACGGTATCCTCAGCCAAACTTTGCAAGGCCCTAGATGCCACCCTCAGCTCTCCCCACCCCCTGGCACGGTTAATCGGACACGCGCCAAATCCAAGGTGGGCAAGTCACGGAGGACAAAGGTCATAAGCCTTCTCCAGCCATGGCTGAGGAAGCCATCCTATTCCTGCAGAGGCCCTCGGCTGAAGTGGGCTGTTTGTTCAGCTTAAAGCCTAACAAGCCTTTTCCTCATGCCAGAGGAGAAGGGAATTTTACCAGTTATCTCCTCTGACTAGTGAGTTAATGTTTACACAATCTTTTGAGAGCCACAATGAATGCTACTGTTTGGGCTTATTTTCGAAAGATGCGATCAATTCGATTGAAGTTCTACCCACTCAGGACACTCCGCGCTTTAGTTTTGTTAGTGAGCAAAGCTGAAACGTAATCACCTTTCAAGGCCTGCAAAGTGCCTCTCCCAGATTCTATCACTTGATTCCCACAACTGCCTTTTGAGGTATTCTAGGTACTGCTGTCCCCATTTTACAGAAAAGAGAACCGAGGCTCAATTGTCTTTCCCTCTAAAGTCCCCCTCTCCTTCCTTCCTCAGGGCACCATGATGTTCCTAATAACTCAGCTGCATAATGCAGGAATCATCCCGGATCCTTCATTTTCTCTCTCCCTCCCTTCCTCCATCTGCTTCAGCACCTGTAAGGCCCCCTGCACCTGCCCCCTCCTCTTTATTTACAAGGGCAAAGGTGAGTAGTGAGGGAGCGCTGCAGACAGAGCTGCCTTGCAGAGAGAGACTCACTAAGCACCGGCGGATCTGGGTTACTATTTAGTCTGGGGATGGCACTGGCCTGATGCTTCAGGTTCAACACCATCTCTGGTTGGTCAACCTCCTGCAAACATATAGGGCCAGAGCTGGAGACCTTTGGGGAGAAGGAAGAGCTGCCCTGCAATATATGGGGGGGGGGGGGGGGGGCAGCAGGTGGTACAGCTAGGTGCCTCAATGGATTAAGAGCTAGGCCCAAACATGGGAGGTCCTGTCCTGGGTTCAAATCGGACTACAGACTCTTCCCAGCTGTGTGACCCTGGACAAGTCACTTAACCCCCGCTACCTAGCCCGTACCACTCTTCTGACTTAGAAACAATATACTGTATTGATTCTATGACAGAGGGTAAGGGTTTAAAAAAATAACAACAATAATATCTATATGGGGATGTGAAGATCAGAAGGGATAGCACACATAAAGTGCTTCTCACCCCTAAAGCTCGATCTAAATGTTAGCTCCTGCCACAGGTAGTGGGTGCACCTGGCACATGCAGGGGTGCAGGCTCGCACTTCACTAGCCTCCTACCTGATCCTCTTAACTCCAGTCTCTCTGTCCCCTCTGGACTTCACAGCAGTGGTGTGGCCATGACACTTCCCTGTTGGAGAGCAATCAGTAGCTCCCATTCTTCTAAGATACTGCTTTGTTGGGACCTAAGGCCCTTCACAACCAGATCCAACCCCGCTTTCCAGCCTGACATGGGAGAATTTGAACAAGAACTGTCCAATCATGCTCAGTACTACAGCACTCGTTCTCCAAAATGCCAACCTCCTGGCCCTCTTTCACCGCCAGACCACTAGCAAGAGAAGGCTCAAAATCCTTTGCGAAGTCCATCTTACCATCCATCCTCATAGCTCCAGAGATGCCAGCTTCCTGGAGGCCACAGCTCAGCGCACAGAGGGCAGGCCCTGGCTCAGACTCACTCCTGAGGGCCTAAGAATGGCCTATCACAATGGCGAAAGGGGCCTGGGTCCAGCCTCGCTTGCTATTCTAAGTCGGATAAAGCTGGCTTGAGGGCTGAGCTTCTCGAGGGAGACCACACCAGGGTCTAACATTGGACTAAGTATTTGTGATTTTACAGTCATTCAGGATAAAGGATCTGGGTCAGCTCTGGCCTATCAGAACAGGGGGCTCAAGACCCCAGCCAGATGAGCAACAGGGAAACATGCACTGCATGAAAGCCCCCATATAACCTCTATTTTATAGAGATTCTGTCAGAAAACAATTGTCAAAGATTGTTTCTATATATACCTGAGAAACAACTAAAACAAAAGAAAGACCCTCGTCAGGCCCTGTAGCATACCTCGGAAGCTTAGGCCAGGCAGGCCTCTGGCTTCTGCAGCTTCCTCCTGAGTAGAGCCATGGGTCAGCTCTCCATGACCTGGGCCCTCCTGCCTCTCCAACCCAATCCAAGCTCTCCCCATGTACGTTCTCCACTATGCACTGGGCTCATGTCCTGCCTCTGCCTGAACTCTCCTCCCTTCTCCTCTTCTTTGCCTGATGAACTCCCCAGTCATTCTTTAAAAGACTCATAAGCCACCTCCTCCTAGAAGTCTTCCCTCATGAACCACCTAAAGCTCGTCTCCGACATGCTCAGATATTACTGGGTCTTACAATTATCTGTCAGTTTTGTCCCCTGACTAGACTAGATGCTCCACAAGGGCAGAGCCTGTATTGTCTGAACTTGGGTCACTTTCCTGGTGCCCAGACCATTTCTGCACACCCTGAGAGCTAGCCTGTGGCTGCTTGCCCCAAGCGCCCCCCCCTACCCCCACCCCCGCTCCTCATCTCCAGATGGATCAAGTCTTCATTTCTTCAGCGGCCTGGAAGCCGTTTGTTCTTTGGGCCACACCCTCACCAGCAATAAGGGCCAGGCAAAGTTCTCAGAGCCCACGGGCCTCCTCTAAGCCTAGAGTTCTGAGAGTGGAGAGGAGGATCAACAGGACCCCAAGAACAAAGCAGGGAATGGGGAATGCGGGAAGAGGGGAGCCCAGGGACCCCAGGGGAGCCAGAGAGCAGCACACAGTCCAGGGAAGAGCCTGTCAGAACTGCTGGTGAACAGTGTCAGACAGCAATACAGCTTCCCTCCCCTCTCATTCCGCCCCCAACACAGGCACGGCCAAGGGAACCTTGAGGGTTACGCCCTAATCCTCCCCAATGACATAAACGACAGACCCAATGGGGAAGGAAGGAAGGCCTTTAGGACGAGGGCCCAGCTCTGGCGTCCTAGGCCATTCAGTCTAATCCAGTCAACATTCATTAAGCACCTACTAAGTGTAAGGCAGAGGCAGTCTGCTGGCTCAGTGGTCAGGGCGCTGGACCTGGACTCAAGACCCAAGTTCAGATCTGGCCCCAGGTACTTCCCAGCTGCGTGAACCTGTTCGTCTTAATCCACTGAGGAGGAAATGGCAAACTACTCGAGTATCCTTGCCAAGAACCTCATGCATGGTACTGGCACACCACGGGCCACAAGGTCATCCAGCAAGTGACTTCAGTCTGGGCTCTCGATCTCCACATGTACAATGAAGGATTTGGACTTATAGGAAGGAAGGAAGGAAGGAAATACATACTGACATCCTCGGAGAGCTGAGGGAACTCGTAGATATGTTCACAGGTGTTCCTGCTACTAGGGATGCAGAAGCCAAAATCAAAGTCAAAGTTTTTCAGCAAACGCTCCCGAAAATAGTGCCGCTCAATCATTCGGAAGTTGGACACCGGCTTGTCTCCCACCGTGAACTCGACCCTGAAAGAAAGAGCTCTCTAAGTGCCTCCTGGCCCCCTCTCTTTGCGCAGGGCCTCTTACAACAGCAGGGAGCACCGGGCCCAGCACCCTCCGCTTGGGACCCGCTACTTACGTAGCCCCAACTGTTCGGAGCCGGAGAAAGGCTGGCGTGAACTGATAGCGAACAAAACGCCCAGCACTGGTGTCTACCTCTCCACCTTCCTCCTCCTCCTCCTCTTCTTGGTCTGCAGGAACACAAAGACAGAAAAGAGGCAAAGCGTGAGGCTTATTGGTAGCTGGAGGGAAATGACTCTCAGCCCTCACCAACTGAGCTCAGTGGGTGACAACATGGCTGTAGCCAGGGTCATGGGTTCGACTCTCAGGGGAACTGATTGGCTTGACTTTGTTCTTCTCTCTCGTACGAGGCACTGCACTGGTGGCCTATCCCTGGCCAACCGGAGGTCCAGGTAGAAGAAAAAGTGGGAGACAACCGAAGTCCCCCTGATGGAGTAGGACTGTGGCATCATCTCCTCTGAGAACCCCGATAGTCATCTCACCACTGGCTGTAGAAAGCCCACAGCAGGCAGGCACCGATGGACAGCAGGAAGCCCAGGAAATGGGGCATGGAGGCACTGGACTTCCAGGGAAAGGTTCTCCAGGCCCAAGCTGACCCTCTAAAGGGGCAATCACATCCACCTCGGGGTAAAGCATGACCCAACCTCACAGGGCCCCAGCAAGGACCAACCCAAATGCGCAAGTGCCAAGTTCAAAGGGTTAGAAACAATAATGGAAAGGAGGTGGTGGCGCAATTGGCAGGGGGCACTGAACCTCCTGCTAAATGTTCCAAAGGATACCCAGGCTAAGTCCTTAAGCCCAAAGAGTTCCCATTCTAGGCCAATCCTGAAGAATCAAGGGGACCCTGAGAGGATTCCAGGAGCTTCCCCAGGCTTCTGATCTGCACTGGGATGCTGGAGAGCTGGAACCTAAACTTGCATATCTGGAGGGAAAGAGCAAACCCTGAAAAGATCTGACAGGGAAGACAACAAGGAGGGAAAGGCAAGGGAAGAGAAAGACCTGATCCTGAATGACTGCAGTAGCTTTGCCAGAAAGGCACTTAAAGGAGAGGCGTGACCACCAAGTGACCCTGGGGGAGGGCAGGGGAGGGGAGGGCGCCTGGTGCCCCGATGCTCCCTCAGTCCAGCCTAGGTTCAGGGTCCCCCCAATGTGGACCACTGGTTGCCTTAGCAGAAGACACCAGATGCCCTCAAATGGTGCGGAACTGAGCAGAAGGCCAGGACAGCAGACTCCACTGATCTCCATGGCTCTACAGCCCAACTTGGCCCAAGAGAAGCACCTGCCTCCCACAGTGACGGGGCAGCCTACCTGAAGCAGAAGGTTTGGCAATCTCAAATAGCACCGTCCCCGTTTCCAGATCACGAATTTTGAAGCGGGTAAAATCAATACTGTAGATGTTGTCCTCGGGTTTGCAAAGATAATCTGAAAAGGAGAAGAATTTCCAGGCTCCTAGATCGTCCCCCTCCCCAGCCCCTCCAAATATCCTACTGATAGTATTTATAGGCTCCAGAGTGGGATTTTCATAGGGTTAGAGACCACAGAATCCAACCCCCTCATTTCACAGAAGAGGAAACAAATCCTGAGTTGAAGGTCAATGACTTGCCCAAGGTCACACAGGGACCTCAACAGCTGAGCAGCAATTCAAACCTGGGTCTGGATGACAGACGTGGAGCCCTGGCATCACTAGACCTCCTAAAGCTCTGATGTCACCTCAAAGGCTTATGTCAAATGTTGTCAAAAATAAAGTGGTCCCGACAGAATCTGAGGACCAAGGATTAGAAAGCCTAGAATAAACCTTCCTATCAAAAAGAGATAGAAGAAAAGTGTTCTTTGCAAGGACATCATAGGAATACTGCCTTCTCACAAAATCTTTTCTCCATTAGGAACTCGCAATTGGAATGCCTTGACTGGATCGGTGGCATTTTTTTTTCAAGCCATGCAACATATAAAAGTAGGTCAGCATTGATTTTCTAGATTAATCCAATACTTACTCAACAAAGAACTTCTTTTCATTCTTTTTAAGGTAGGAGTCTTTCAAAAGTAATGGGATTTGGGGGGCAGCTAGGTAGCACAATGGATTGAGTCCCAGGCCTAAAGTCAGTAGGACCTGGGTTCAAATCTGACCTCAGACATTGCCTAGCTGTGTGCTCCTGAACATGTCACTTAACCCCAACTGCCTAGGCCTTGCTGTTCTTCTGTTTTAGAACTGATACTAATATAAAAGGTAAAGGGGTTAAAAAGAAGTGAAGGCATTCTTAAAGAATGGCTCAAAAACAAGAGGAGTCGAGAAAAAATGATCCAGGGCAAAATCTTCCCTATCCACAAGGAGCTCCTCCAACACAGCCCGTGCTAGTTACTTGTGCAAATTGTCCTGGCACTTCCTCCACTGGTTATATCAACATTTCCTGCCTGTTATGTGGTCTCTGCTCAGTGAATCTCCTTGTGCCCCCCCAGAGCCCAGTGCAGCCTCGCACAGCAGGTAATCAATGTCCAAGAGTGGTCTTGCCATGATGCTAAGAACAAGCTCACATTCAACAGTGCTGTACAATGCTCTCATCTGACCCTGAGCCCGAGTCTGACAAGTCTGAGGTCTCCAGGGATTAGCACCCAACTCAGCCACCCCAAGGCCCATCCAATGTGCTACTTCACAGTAAGCAGGAGATGCATCCCTCTTCTTCCATCCTGTGCAAAGAGGAAGAAAAACTAGAGGCCAGAGAACCCAGGAGCTCTGGTACCTCCAGAAAAACCTCTCCTTCCTTATCTGCAAGATGAAAGGGGTTTAACTAGATTATCACTTTTTTTTAATCCCTCACCTTCCACCTTAGAATCAATATTGGTTCCAAGGCAGAAGAGTGGTAAGGGCTAAGATTGGGGGTTAAGTGACTTGCCCAGGGTCACACATCTAGGAAGTGTATGAAGCCAGATTTAAACCTAGGAGCCCCCCCCCCCATCTCTGGGTCTGGCTCTCAATCCATTGAGCCACCCAGCTGCCCCCTACTGTCACTTTTTGCTATAATCTGTATGGCTCCAAGCCCCAGTGGAAAATGGACAAGAATAGCAAAGGAAATCATTTTACCTAGTTATAAAGGAAGCTAAAAAGGGAAACTATAATTAATATGCCCACAGTTTCGCTATACGCAAAAGAGTCCCTGGTCCAAATAGTGTCTGAAAAAGGCTTTTTTAAAAGCCCCTACAATCATCCTAGCTTTGTCATAGGACTGGGACCACCTTTCCAGCCTCCCTTGCCAGGCTAAGGAGCCAGGCGATGCCAAGGCTATCTCTACAAGTCTCCAAGACAACCACCCATCCTTTGGACTTAGCCCAGCAAACCTAGATTCTTGGGCAACCAGCCGGGGCACTTGGGGAATCCAGTTAACAGACAGGACAGCCATCAAGAGGCCTTGACTCCATTTTCAAGGCCAGGAAAAGTACAAGACAGCACTGGACAGAATCCAGGAGCCTGGTTGTTGAAAAAAGAAATAATAACTAGGTTTTCGAATTCCTAAAGGGGTAAGGCCTAAACTGAGGGTCTTTACGATAATGCTCCTTGGGGTGCTAGGTGGCTCATTCAGTACACCAGGCCTGGAGTGCAGATCTGGTCCTAGACACTCCCTAGCTGTGTAGGCAAGCCACCTAGCCCCAACTGCCCAACCCTCATCACTCTACTCTTCTGCTTTAGAGCTGATACTTAGTATTGATTCTGAAATAGAAGGTAACATGGGTTTGAAAGTTAACATTTATACAATTTTTCTGATTAAAATGTCAAGCCTTCTGAGCAGGGTCTGTCTTCTCTTTTGGTCTTCAGTGCTCTAACACAGTGCTTTGTACAGAGGAAAGGCTTAATAAGTGCTTGGTTTTACTAAAAGAATTTTTAAAAGAAGGTACAGGTTGACAAACCAAAGGTAACTCTTGGCCCCCCAGCAGGGACTCAATGAATGGACCTGTTCAACAATAGCAGCAGGGCTGCACCTCGGGGCTCAGCTTCTTCTCAAGCTGGCATTCCACAGGCCCAGGGTCAGATATTGGTTCTGCTACTGTGTGGCCTTGGGGAGGGGAGTGTTGCTTCCCTGCTTGTTCCTTGGTTTCTTCCTCTGTAAAATGAGGGGGTGGAACCAGATGACCTTGAAGGTACCTTCCAGCTAGAAACTATGATCCTGGGAGAGTGACAAAAGTGGGAGCACCACATGGAGCGAGCGGTAGTTACTATAACTTGGAAGTGGGCTGCTTACAGTGGGGAGTAGAAAGGAAGACTGACTGACTCTAGGGTAGGATCAACAGGGCTTGGCAAATGGCTCCATGTGGGGAGAGGAAAGGGAGCAAGCCAACAATATCATGGCAGTGGGGGTCTGGTGGCAGAATCAAGGAAAACAAGAACCATAACTATGGGGCAAGTCAGTGGAAAGGGCACGAGAGACCAGGTTACAGAGGCCTGAGATCAAATTAGACCTCAGGTGTGTGTGACCCTGGACAAGTCACTTCATCTCTGCCTCATTTTTCTCTTCTGTAGAATTGAGGAACAAATGAGAGAATCTTTGCAAAGTGTTTTGCAAACCTTAAAGCACAATCTAACTAACAGCTAGTATTATTCCCGTCTCTTCTCTTCTATTTTCCAAAAGAGGGGGAAAGACTAAATGATCTTTAGGCCTTAAGATCCCACAATTTCCATACCTGAGATGGGGTGGGAGGAAAGGAGGCCCAGAAGCCTGGTGGACAAAGGCCAAGAGGATGAGGTGAAGGGGGCGGCAACCCAGCCTGAGCCAGAGGTGAAGGGAAAGGAGGGGAGGAATAGATAATATCAAGGAAGCACCTTCACATCTGCAAAGGGTTTTACACAGCTGTCTCCTCAGATCCTCAATCAACACTCTTATTGTTCTCATTCTGCAGAAGAGGAAACTGCCAAAGAGAAGTTATGTGATCCCCTGTGGTCACACTGCAAAAAAGTGTCAAGGTTATGAATAATATCCAAGCCTAATGACTTTAAAAATCCATAACTTTCGCCTGAGTATTGGCTCCAAGGCAAAAGAGCTTAAGGGCTAGGCAGACTTGCCCATGATCACACAGCCATCAAGTGTGAGTCCAAATTTGAACCCAGGACCTCCAGGATCTCCAGGCCTGGCTCTATCTCCTAGATCACTTAGCTGCTCTTCCATAAAGTTTAAAAGCCCAGACCAAGGGAGAGAGGTGGAGAGAAAGGGGAGGGGAAAGAGGAAAAGAGGAGGGGGAGAGAAAAGAAAGGAAGAGGGGAAAGGAGGATGGGGGAAGGGAAGGAGGAGAAGAGAGGAGAGGGAGAGCTCCTCGTAGAAAGGGGGAGGGGAAGAAGTAAGAGGGTGTGGAGAAAGAAGGAAGGAGGGTTTGCAGGAGGGGGGAAGGGGCCGCCTGCACGGGTCCGGTCGGGTAGGAGAGGGAGGGGGAGGGGTGGCCGCTGGGGCCGGGCTGGTGGGGGGGGGCGGTGTCCGAGCGGCCGCGGCACTCACTCTCGGTGACGCGGCTGAGGCGCAGGACGTGCTCTGGCCGGATGGTATCCAGCGCCAGCAGCTCCTGCTCCGTGACCGGCGGGACCCGCCTGGCCTCGGGCCTCCTGGAGCCGCTGCCGCCGCCGTCCGCGGGATGGTGATGGGCGGCGGACGGCGGCTGGCGCCGGGCCTTGAGCCGGTTCAGGACGCCGCCGCCTGGCTTCTTCTTCTCGTCCTTGGTTGTCCCCAGGCCCCCGGGCCCCGACCCCGCCGCAGCTGCCGCCGCCGCCGTCTTCGGGTTCGAACCGCTCATCGCTCCGCCGCCAAGATGGCCGCCCCGCCGCCGCCGCCCCCACAGCGCCGTAACTATGGAGAGCGCCAGGGGGCGGTGCTAGAGGGGGCGGTGCCTAGAGGGGGCGGGCGTTAGGGGCGGGACCCGATGAGGGAGGGACCAGTTCATGGGGCGGGGCCCGAGGGTCTAGGGAGAGCCTCTCGGCTTGCCCCGACGTACCCCCCGGGTCCCCAGTGGGAGGGCCGGGGCCAAGGCCAAAGCCACGGTTTGACCTTGAGCTTCATCACTATACCCCGCCCCCTCCTGCCCCTGGCAAGGCTTCGGGCCTCGCTCCAAACGGCGATAGACTGGCTAGCCGGTGAAGCCCTGGATTTAGAGCCCTCCCCACTCCCCAGGCCCCCTCCCCCCGCCCCCAAAATGCAGCTCTGTGGGGGTGCAGGTGGCGCAGAGCCCCTGGGGCCCAGACACTCTCCGTCTCAGCCGTCTGACCGACCGTGTGCGAATTACTTCCCAGTCTTATTTTCTCCTTCTGTAAAATGAGATAACAGCCTCAGTAACAGCTAGTGCTTTGCAAACTTTAAAGGCTTGGTTAGGGGCAGCCAGATGGCTCAGTGGAGAGAACCGGACCTAGAGATGGGAGGTCCTGGGTTCAAATCCCAACTGGGTGACCCTGGGCAAGTCACTTAACTCCCATTGTCTGGCCCTGACCACTCTTCCGCCCTGGAGCCAATACACAGTATCGATTCTAAGAGGGGAGGTGCCCAGTACAGCCCCTGACACACAGCAAGCAGGTAATATTTTGTTGTTCAGTTGTGTTTGATTCGTGCCCCCATTTGGGGTTTTCTTGGCAGAGATCCTTGGCCATTTCCTTCTTGGGTTCATTTTTACAAATGAGGAAACTGAGGCAGACAGGGTGAGCGTATTCTCTTCTCTTGCCGTCATCCTGCTCTGTCACTCGGAGCTCAGCCTCACGGCTTACCTTATTGATGTTACAAATGGTCCGACTGAGGTTACAGGACTTACCTAAGGTCACACAGGGAGAGGAGAGGAGGGATCCAAATCCAGGTCTCCTTTCACTACGAACCGCCGCTGGAATTTCCGAGCCTTCGCTTCCTCAACCACAAAATGGGCGGCTTTTTGGGGGGTCGGTTCTTGGGTTCCAATACGGGCTCTGCTGCTCACTGCAGATGTTATGTGACCCTGAACAAGTAGTTTAGCCCCTCGGCCTCAGTTTTTTCTTCTGTAAAATGGAACTGACTGGACTAGGTGGCCTCGAAGATCCCTTCTAGTGATGAATGGAGGGTGCCATGATTCAGCATTGAGTTTAAGGAGAGCCGGCGATCTGGCCTTTTGTACTTCCCTCCCCTATCCGTTATGGGGTTACGTGCCCGGTGAGGCAGCCTGATCGAGGACAGGCGGTGCCCAGCACACCAGAGGGGATTCAGAGCTCGGAGGGGTCATCCCGCCTCGTGCCCGCTAGGGGCTAAATTGTAGAAAACCTCCCCTCCCCCTCCCGCCCGATTTCCCTTTTTGATTCCCGGGGCTACAGCTACTCTGCAGGGCATGGGGCGGGGCTCACCTGAGGGGGAGGTGCTGGGGGCGGGGCTTCCCTTCCCTCGAGCAGGTCTGGGAATCTGCCGGTCCTCCCCGCAGTATCCGCAGCCCTTCCCCGGGGCCTGGCACACATGCATCCTGGACTACAGCGCCCCTCCACCACCCTCTCTGTGGGAGCCCCTGGAGAGTTCAGCCCCTTCGTGGGCATCCGCAGCCCTTCCCCAGTGCCCAGCGCTCAGGAGGGCTGAAGGCGCTCCTCGACGAATGTGATGAGGGACCGGACGAGCATCTCACCGAGCCAAACTTCATCCCCCGCCCGGGCTGGGTCCGAGGCGCCCGAGGATCTTCCCGTGGGGCGAGGCGGGTTGGAGCTTTTGACCCCGGCACCCGGCGGGAGCACCTAAGGAGCCCTATTGCCTTGGGCCTCGGCCAGAGCCGGGTCCGAGCGGTCGGGTGACCAGTATTAAGCGCCTCCCTCCGCGCTGGGGACACAAAAGCGCGGCACAATCCCTGCCCTCGAGGAGCAGCGGGTCTACCGAGGGAGGGAGCGGTGGAAAGCAGAGGGGACAGGCAGGGTGAACTCGAGCAACCGGGGCTCGGTGACAAGAATCGGGAGGATCTGGCTGCAGACACTTGCTAGCTGGACGACCAGAGAAGGGAGGGGCGGGGGTCGAGCCGGGGCGCGGGGAGAGCGCCGCCCGGAGACGGCCACTTGTGAAACTCTTTAAGCCACGTCACAAAAAGCCAAAAATAAACCCGAGGGCCCGCCGCTCCTCAAGGCCGGTTCTCATGACCTCGGGCTGGCACGGAACTAGAGGTGAGGTCAGCCGCCCAGGAACACGGCCAACTCCGTGCCTCCTACCCCTTCCGGTCGGGGCTCCTGAGGAAGAGGAGCCGGGTTCAGATTCCGCTTCGCACCCTTCCTCCCTCCGGGCTTTTGGCCAAAGGCTTCTCCTCCGCCTGCCTGCCGATCTGTTGGAGCTCTGGGCCAGTCCTGGGCATCAGAGTCCACAGGACCAACCCCTTCACTTTGCAGACAGGAGTGTGAGGCTTCACACGGGCCTCGGGCCAAGGGCCGGCCAGCCCACGACAGCCATTTAGGCCGAGGGGGAGGCGAGAGTCTTTGAGCGGTGCCAGCCTCGAGATAAGCAGGCTTCCTTCGCAGCGAGATCCTATCTGCACCGCCTTGAGGCCGCCCAGCCCCGGCCAGGCGCCGGCCCCAAAGCCCAGAACAGGCAGCTCTGGTTTCAGGCCCATCTGATCCCTGGGCGCCCTCCTCTTCCTCTTCTCCACCGGCCTGGGGGCCGAGCCGGGCACCGGGAGCCTCTAAAAATACCCTGAGCGCTGCGGGCCCAGATGAAGAGCCCGGATAAAGCCCCCAGAGCAGGACAGAGCGTGCTGGCTGGACAGGCTCCACAGGGCCTGCAGGCAGAGTTCCCAGGAACTGAGTGGAAGGGTCACCCTTGAATCCCCCACCCCTTCCATCTTAGAATTAATACTGCCTCATTAATGGCTCCAAGGCAGAAGAGCAGTAAAGGCTGGGCAACACAGGTTAAGTGACTTGTCCAGGGTCACCCAGCTGGGACGTGTCTGAGGCCGGATCCGAACCCAGGACCTCCCTCTCTAGGCCTGGCTCTCCATCCACTGAGCTGCCCACACGGCCCTCTGAATCCCTTTTGATTCTACTGACAGAAAACTGGCCCAGGAAGGCTCATTTAAAACTGAAAAACCTCAGCAGATGTTGACTCCATGCCCAGCACCAGGGCCACAAAGATAAATGACTGGCCTAGTCAACCAGCTCAGATCTTCCCCCTCAAACCCTGGACTTTTCTGTCCCACAGCATGGCCTTGCACACCTGAAGCTCACTGGGGATGCCGCCAGTGTGGCCCACGAAGAGCCCTGAACTTCAGGAAAGACCCGACGATGAGCGCCGACTCCTGAGACGTGAGCCCCGCAACTGTAAAATGGGGCGACACTTGCAGGCCCTGCCGCATCAGGGCACTGCGTAGACCAGGGGTCCCCAGACTTGGTACACAGGGGGCCAGTCCACTGCTCCTCTGACTGTTGGGGGGCCAGACTATTAAAAGAAACTAGGAACAAATCTGTGTACTGCTGTCTGGGATGGGCCTGTCACACCACTGTTCCGGGCAGCAGTGTACACAGTGCGGAATCCCCTCCCCCAGATCGCCGCTCACCATGCTGACCACGTCTTCCATGTAACCCTTTGTGGGGCGCCTCGTTCTCCTTCAGTTACTCTCGGTACAAGGCACCACACAAAGGATTACATCACCGGAAGTAGTGCTGTATGTGAGCGATGCTACATCCTGTGCTCCTCTCACTGACCAATGAAAGAGGTGCCCCTTCCGGAAGTGCCCTGGGGGCTGGATACATGGCCTCAGGGGGCCGAAGTTTGGGGACCCCTGGCACAGACCTTAGCAAGCAAAGATGGACACCGGTGACAATATAATTCTGTTTATTTTCCTCGAACACGCTGCTGGTTAAAACGGCCAGGCAGAGTATTACAGAATATTCCCTCAACCAAACCTCCTGGAAAGAACAATTTTAAAGAGAGAGACGGCTACCGAAGACCCCCAGCCCGCCCGACACAAACACCCAGACTCCTCTAAAACCGGGGCCCCGTTTGCCAACCTAAAGCAGCCAGGTCAGCCCTGGAGGCTCCCCCTGCACCCCTGGCCAAGCCCAGATTCAATCCCAACACAAAGTATCACTGCAAATTGTTTATTAAAACACAAAGCAATGGACAGTGAAAAACATCCTGATTTGGGGGCAGGGAAAGGAAAGAAGAAAGGAAGGAGAGATGAAACAACTCAGAAGGAAAAGAGCCCTTACCCCGCCCGACTGTTCCCAGCCAGCCACCCAGGGTTTGCCGCCCTCCGTCCTATCCGACTGCGCTGCTTGTTGTCAATGCCCAAGTAGTGGCTGCAAAGGCCCGGGCGGCCAGGGGAACGACAAGGGCTGCTGAGGCCCGATGCTTCCGGGGGCGCTGAGATGCCCAGAACAGATAGGGCCAGCTCCACCAAGCCTCCATCCCGTTTCCTAGCCAGGCCAGGCCAAGGGGGGATGAAGCAAAGCCAGAGTTCACCCTGGCTGGCTCCAGGACAACCTCCCGGAAGAAAAGAGTGACAAAACCCCTAGGCCCAAGGCCCAAGCAGGGAAAAATGAATCCAGGGTCAAATCTCTTTTCATTCCCCAGATCACAAGCACATCAGGGGAAAGGGAGCAGGAAGGAGGGACCCCAGGCTCCCCTAACAGCCTCCTTCAGGCCACACCGGCCTGTCCACACCGCCCACCCCCTCCAGACCCCGAGGCAGCTCCCCCCCTCCATCCCTGCCCTCTGAATCCCATTCCCTGGGGTCTTCCCAGCCAGGGGGAAGGACCAGAATTGCTTGTCCTAACACAACGTATAAAATCCATCCCAGCCATGCTTCTAGCTCCAATCCAGCCTGGCCACTAAACCTGGCTAAAGGGCAATGGGAAGACTTGCCAAAGGCAGTCGAGTCACAGTGGAGGGAAGGGCCATTGTGGCCTGCCCGTTGGGAAGGAGAGTCTGGCCGTCCGAGAGTCCACCTGGGGAGACGGTGGGCCTGAGCTGACAAGGGATGATAAATTACTCCCCTTTAATGAGGCCTGGAGCTAAGGCTTCTCAGCAGTGTTCTTGGGTTCTCTTGATCCTCGATCACATCCTTCCATAGGAGGATGGAGACATGTTTCTGTTTTTCCCATCCTGACCTTTCCCAGGCAGAACTTGTCTCCCCTTCAGCCAGCCTTCTGGGGGGGGGGGGGCACACAGCGGAATACTTCATTGGATTTTCACCAAAGCATAGGGATGTTTTTCACACTTTGAAGTTTTCCCTCCGGAGCCCCCGGATCTTGGCAAAGGAAAGCTGAAGATGGCGGCAGCAGTGTTACTTAGGCCATCAAGGCACCACCACTCAACTATTCTTGACATCAACCAGGCCTCTTTTATTGCAGGGGAATAGGGTTCATTAGGGGCATGCAGGAAGGGATAGCCCCTGGCCCAGACCTGAACGAGAGAGCTCGGCTTTCAAGGCTCAAAAGAGGTTTAAAAACAAAACCAAAAAAAAAAAAGGTCAGTCAGTTAAGGAGAAAAGAGAGTAAGAAAAGGCACTGTGCTGACTGGGGCCCTCCCCAGTCTCCCAGGGACCGACTCTGCCTCTTTCCTAAGGAGGACAGAAGACCTGCTAATTTCTTCCCTGGACTCCCCAAGGTGAGTAGGTTTTGAGGAAAATGTATACAAGAGCTGGGCAATCAAAAATACTGCCAGTGCTTCGGAAGTCTGGCGGACATTTTTCAAGGCCGGGACTTCTCAGACAATGGACTGATGGGAGAAGGAAAGGAGAAATTCCTTAAAACAGAAGTTTCTCCAAAGAGATTGGAAATCAAACTGAAACTTTTTAAAAAACAAGAAATTCAAGGATCTCATGACAGCTCCCAGCTGCCACCCGGGAGGGGAGGCGGAGGAGCATAAGGTAATGCCGGACAGGCCCTGTCTGGCATCCCAGCCCCAAACCAGAGCCAAGCCCCTGTGTTCCTTGGGTAAGTGATGGAGACAAGAGAACAAGATCAGAGATTCTTGAACTGAGGGCTATTTACTCATTATGAACATTCACACCAATTTCAATGGCCCTGGCCAATAGCAATTTAGGGGAAAATGGTCTTTGAAGTCACCAGAATGTCAAGCCAGGGCATGGGGATCATGGGAGAAAGGACTTCTTTTTTTTTAATGGCGCTGCCCTGACTTTGGTTCAGGGAAATAGCTGTCACCATACGTTCCTCTGGCATGTGTCTGTTGACTAAAGCCCACATCCAAACCTGATACCTCTCTTCCTCCCTCCCGTTAGAGCTAGGTGACCAGCCTTAGCTTTGCCAAGCGGCTCTGCCTGGTCGAGGGTAGGCAGAAGTGACTGCCTGTCCTGAGGAACTCAATTCTGGCTGCTTCTCCTGTCTCGGGAGCTGAGCAGAAGAGGGGGAGTTTAAAGATAAAATGTGGCCCCAGAGGGGAGGGGAGGGGTGCGGTGGGGGTGGCCTCAGGCCTCTCCCAGCCCGGTCCCTCTGGGCAGCTGCCAGTCAGTTCCAGCACTGGTTCAAAGTGTCAGATGGGAACCAATGGCAGGAGCAATTGTTCAACAAGTCATTTCCAATATACACAATACAAAAATAAAAAATGATAAGAAAAAGGCCCCCATCCCCTAAGCAAAAAGTCATGTACCTATATCTGTTAGGAATAGCAGGTCGCTGGCCTTGGAGAAGGTGGGTGAAAAGTTCCTAGCCCAGCTATAGCCGGGCCGGGGCAAAGTGAGGAACTCCTGCCTGCTGAATGGGTTGGGCCCAAGGGGATTCTCCCCACCCCACCCCACCCACATTGTTGTTTCCTGTTCCCTTCCTTCCCCTTTAGACTTTGTTAGATCATGGAAAGGTGTTCCTTCCTTTGAGCACAGCGATAAAGGAAAATTTCCTCCTGTCCCAGCTCAAGAAGAAAGGGCTGGCCTGGGAACCCAGAAGAAGGAAACTTCCTTGGGGAGTACCGTTTTAAAATGGTCACAGGACCCAGGATCCTATCTCTATCCAAAAGAGGGAGGAGTCAAGGGTCCCCTCTCCAGGAGGCAGGGGAGAAATCTTGCCGATCAATGAGCCAAACAGCCAAATGCAAGTCTATGTGCCTTCTCCACATTCTCTCTCCCTGATTAGAAACAGCCCAAGGTCACTGTTGGCTGTGCCTCCGAGGAAGTAAAGATTGGGATGAAGGACTGAGCCCAGCTGATAGGCCAGGGCAGTTGGGATCTAGTCTTACGCACTCCTGGAGGGCCCTTCAAGGGCAGTTCAAGTGACCAGAGCCAAAGGTCTGTTGCAAGAGGAAGGCCCCCAGGCGTCTTGCCACTGGAGCCCCACCTGCTCTCAGCCTTGCCACCTGAGTGCCATTAGATGGGACATCACCTTAGCTCCAGAGGACAGCCAGCCAGGTGACTGAGCAGCACATGTGAGGCTGGCACGGTGTCTGTCCCAAGGGGGCTTTGTCACAAACTCTTTAGCTCTAAAAAGAGAACAAAAAACCCGAAGAAGCCAAGTTGGGATTCCGGCACGGCTGAGGAATGGGGTCTGGCGTTCCTCATGGCCAACCCCGAGGTGCTGCAGACCCCACATGCCTCCCAGGATACTCCCCATGCCTGGCTGAGCCCTGCCTTAACTGAGATAGTGAGGGAAATCCAACAAAGGTACAGCATTTTATTTCCCAGAGATCAGAGCACTGCAGAGGAAGTAAAACATGAATAGAAAGATGCATGAGATGGCTGCCGGGCCCTAATGAACTGGACCGCTTCCAGCCCCTGCCCCCGATAATGGCCAGGTTATTGCTGTCAGAGAGAGCAGGGGCAGATGGGAGAGCAGAACTGACCAACTCTGAGGGGGAAGGCTGGGCTGGCAGGACCGTCAGAAGCCCCAGGGACTCTGCAGCAAAGGCCTGGGTCAGATCAAAAGCTACAGGCAGGCAGTGAAGTATCTTGGGGGCAGCTCTAGGTCAATTATCAGGAAGTAATTGGTTGAACAGTCCTGGCCCCTGGGTATAGAACCACATGACACACACCTCTGCAGTAGTCAGTGAGTGCCAAATAGCCCTCGTAATCTAGAGAAGAGACCGAGGTGCCCACTGCTCCCGGCAGGAGGAGGATGCCAAATATGGGGAGACCTGGCAGGCCCCAAGTGGGAGTTATTGAGCAGGGCCAGGGCCCACCCTCATCGCCCACCTTACTGGATAACACTAACCATTCTCAATTCAAAGTCCAAATGGGCTTTTGAAGAAAGTTAAGTTCTATGCTGCTACCTTCCAGCTGCCACCAAGAGACTCCAAAAGGGCCTTTAAAATGAACACCAGAAGAAAAGCGCCCACCCCAGCCAGCTCCCAGGTCCTCTAGGAGACTGACCACTCATAAGAAGGTTGAGAGGGAAAGAAATGTCAAGTGAGGAGCAGAAACGGGGGTGGGAACAGGGTGAGGGAGGAAAGCAAATCAAATCCCCGACAGGCACTAAATGCAAAATGTATTTTGTGGTGACAAAAACCAAAAAGGCAGTTTCAGGACAGGAGGTAAAGCTGCTGCTGAGATTCCCAAACCAGTTCCCCTCACTGGTCAAGGAGTCCAACCTTGGAGTTCACACATTTTAAGACAGAACTTTCATTTGGAGAACAGCCAACAAGGCTTCCATCAGACTCCCCCCCTTTCTACAACACAGAGTTAGACGGGGACTTGTCCAAGATCCCTGGACACCCAGGCCTCGTTCTCTCAGGTAATCCATTTCCCATCCCTGGTTCTCCCAAGATTCCATCTTAAAAGGGAACAACAGTTTTTGTGCTCTGGGCCCAAGCCCTTTCCCCAAGGGACCCAGATCAGAGTCCCCAGAGATCAGCCTTCTAGCTCCTTTCAGGAAGGGTCTGATTTCACCCCAAGTACCCTGGAGAGGAAGGCAGCCACTGGATGCCAGCCATGAAGAAAGCGAGGGGAGTGAAATGAGGCCACCACTGAGCTGGGCTGGGAAGGTCCGCTCTCTCCTCATTCTGCCTCTTTAAAAATTTTTGTTAATAAATTGTGAAAAACATGAAGAAACCCAAACCAACCATGTCTGGTCTCGTTCTTACTCCCTTGTCCCTGACCCTCAGGATGGCCCTGTGTTCTCACAACCGACAGAGGCAGAAGAGGGTCGGAATGAAGACACCAAAGGCCACCAGGATGGGGAACATGAGGCTGCTGTTGTCTGAGGCGTAGGGGTTGGGAGTTCGGGGGCCCGACTGGACCCGGTTCTTATTGGACTGCCTTCTGATGTTGGAACCTTCTTCATACTCTTCTTCCTCTTCCTCCTCCTCCTTTTTCTCCAGGCCTGGGTGAGGCTGCAGCTTTGGCACCTCTGAGGGTAGAGAGAAGGAGAGAAGTATGACTGATATGCACAGTCAGGAATGCACCCTCCACCCCCCAGCCAACTGGACCACAGGGCGCCAGGAGGCTCAGCTTCTCTCAAGCAGGGTCAGGACTTTTAAAAGCTGGCTGGATGCCCCAAAGCAGGAAATCTTTGCTGGTTCCTGCCCATCCCAAGCAAGGGAAGGAGCTGGTAGAGGTAATGCCATTTTCCTTCCTTCCTCACCTCTCTCTAAGACCCAAGAACACTCCCAGCCTGGATAGGGACAATAACCAGATAGAGAATCATGAGGGCTCTCAATTTCCCCTTCCTGCCTCCTATGGGGCCAAATTCCTTTTCACTTGGAAGGCTTCTCTAGAGATCACCTAGGTCTACCTCCTCATTTTACAGATGAGGAACCCGAGGCCCAAGGCAGGCTTGACCCAAATACACAGGGAACAAGAGGGTGACAGGTCTAAGCCCACAGTCTGCTGCCTGGATCCAAAGGCCTCTCTCCTCCAAGATCTCACTGGCTCAGCGAGTCCCCAACTACCCTTCCGAGGATGGCTTTAACAAACCACTGAGCTGCTCTGCTCTGAGCATCCCCTTTCCTTCTGGGCTCAGTGTCTACAGGACTCCTTATGGACATTAGCTTGACTTTTCCCCCTGGCAAAAAATCAGGCTCACCCTCTTGGAAGAGGTGCAGCAATGCCAGGGCTTTGGGGAACAGAAGAGATTCCTTTCTGTCTTCTCAGGCACCTCAATGGTGACATATAACACAGGAACAAGTTGGATCATGTATGGCAGTGGAGGGGGAAAGGGGCAGGGAGAGGGTGATTGACTAGTGCCAGCCACTGAGACACAGGCTCCTCTGTGAAGGCGGCCTGGAAAACTGGCAGCTGTGATAACCTCAGAGCCCCGAGAGGGAAAAAGAGGCCCAAGGCCAAGGACACTGAGAAGGTTTAACAGGTGCCAGGACCTTCCTTCCCAGCTCAGCTAAGCCATGTCAGCAACTTCTATTTAGCAGAGGGTTCTGATAGATGCAGGTTGGTGAGAAGTCAGTCTTAAGGACCTCGGCTGACTGACAAGCCTCCCACGCTGTTGTCCCCAGAAAAGGCTAAGAAAAGAGAAGGCACCATGGCACAGAGCATTCAGAAGAGACTAGAACGTGACCGTCCAAGGCAGGGCACTCTTATGGCTGGTATCTTGGGCCTTGGGGAGATCAGTAAAGGAAGAAGGCTATACATGAGATAGTCAGGAAGGAAGCACTATAGTTTTCCCAAGAGTAGATTTTCTGGGATTTGACAATGAGCTAAACTCGTAGCAAGGGAAGGAAATACTTTGCCTTCCACTTAGAAGGCCAAGCAGCTCAAAGGACAGAAGATACAGGATGGTCGGGCGGGCCCAGCCCATCCTTTACTACCTCCATGTTTTGGTACAATCTAGGACCTCTATTACTTCACCCCTCAAATTCCTAAGACTACCCTATCATGGGAAAGAGGGTGGAATCCCCATCCCATCTATTGTCACACCTCAGAAGAATTTGGATCCAAGGTAGGAAATAGACAAAGCCAGAATCTGGCAACCCCAAAGTGGGTGGGAAGGTAGCATGACATAAGGAAGAGATCTGCCACCAACTCCCCAGGTGACGGGGTCACAAGACCTCCCATTTCTCTGGACCTTGGTTTCCCCAGCTACAAAAGGAAGAGATGCACTCATTCTCCAAAGCCTCATGTAACCCCAAATCGATGATCCCACTAAGGAGTTAGAGTCCTGGTTCTCTTTTGCTTCTTAGAATATTTTACAAAGTAAATGGCCCCATCCTTATCCCTACCCATCAATCACCAAGTGCTGGTACCCATGCCCACAATGCCACCAAATGACAATCAAAAGATTACTCACCATCGATGGTCCCGGCCATGATATATAGTGCACAGACTTTGGGATTGTCATAGTACCCCTAGAAGATGGGGAAAAGCTTGTTAAGCCCACACAGAAACAAGGTGTTTCCCACCACCCACTCTAGCCAGACTACAGAAGGAATTACCTTGACAAACTCAATGTGGAGCTTCCCGGTGAAGGTGGACACTTCCCCCTGAACACTCAGTTTTCCCTTCTTGATGCTGATGGGGATGATTTCATCATGAGCTGTGCTGTGACCAACCCGGTCAAAGATGTCCAGGTCCTTCACGACCACGTGACCATTTAAACGCACATCAAACACCTTCAGGGTCAGAAAGGGAAAATTCATTTTGACAATTATCTGCCAGGTTCAAAATCTGGAAAATGGTGTTTGGGAGAGAAAACCAAATGTTTTGTAAAGAGTCCCTGCAGTGTCCATCACTTGGGAAATGGCTAAACAACTTCTAGTATATGGTTGTAATGGAATACTAGTGCACCATAAGGAATGAGGACTAGGATGAGTTCAGAAAAACCTGGAAAGACTTATATGAACTGATGCAAAGCAAGCAGAACAAAGTATAAAGTAACAGAAACATTTTACCATGATCAACTAGGATCAACTAAACTCTCATCAGCAAAACAAATTTCCAATATATCCACAGGGGACCCACGAAGAAAATGTTCTCCCCAGAATATGGAAATATGTATTGCAGGAAAGCACCGGTATAACCTATATCAGACTATTTACTCTGTGTGTGCGTGAGATCTGAATCACAAAATGTCGGAAAACAGATTGTTAAAAATTGTTTCTAAGTGTAATTGAAACACATTTAAGTGAATAAATAAATAAGTCAAAGAGCCCTCAAAGACCTTCTTTTGTACCAGGGAAATCCCACGCAAATACAGTAAATGGGTAAGTATAATTTCACTTGTGGGAGAAAAAAAGTGCTAACAACTGAGAAGATCAAGAAGGGCCTTTCCATAAGAGGCAGCATCCAAGCAGGGTTCTAAGGAAGCTACAGATTCCCAAAGGCAGAGGTGACTGGGGTCTAAGTCCATTTCAGGCATGGGGGGCAGAGGAGGGTTAGGCACACTGTAGCTGGAACCCAGCTTGTATGTTGTAGGTGGGGGAGGGGGGGGGAATAATTTTTAGAAAGGCCAAAACCACTAGTTCAGGGGAATCAAAGAGTAGAAGCTCCAGCCTTGGAAGCCCATAGATTGAAGAAGGTCCATAGATTGGAGAAAGCCACAAAGCCAGTTCAGTGAAGAGACATGAGATGGCAAGAGCACTTCAAGGAATAACCCACAATATGGCGCCCACCCTTTCCTCACCAGAGGATTGTCATAGTTGGGAGGTCACACCAAACTCACAGAACAGGCTATTTAAGTCAACACAGTATTAGTATTAAAGAGAAGCAAATTGGCCAGTAGAGACAGAGGGGAAATAAGGTTTAAAAAGATAAACAAGACTAAGGAAAGAAGTGACATTTTTCTCCACCCAGCATGCCAGCCACAAGGCTTAGGAGAGTCGTGTTCATTTGCTCCTCCTTGAAGTTCTTACACTTAAGAGCCCACCTCCCATGTGGAGTCAAGCGTCATGGTGCCCCAGAGACACAACTTAGGGGGAGTGGGGTGAAATTGAGCTGCAAGTCTTCCACATTCACATTCTGGGAAACCTATTCCCCAGGGGATGTTTGCCTTTTGGACCTGAGGCCCCATAACCCAAGGGCCAAGTGTGAGGGATGGCTCAGAAGCCTGGCTCCACCTCACCTTCTGCTGGGATTGTGCAAAATAGACCTCAGCAAATTTCAACACCAGCACGTAGTCCCCCTCCTCTTTGATGGGCACCTCGTAGCCAAAGGTCTCCTCATTGTAGCGCTCCGTCTGATACAGGATCTGGTCTTCGGGGTTGGCACGAAGGATGGGCAGTTTCATCCCATAATCTGATGCTAAGGAAGAAAGCACAGGCCCAGGGCCATATTAGAGGCCAAATACAAGAGAGAGAGAAAACCACAGGGCTAGGATTGGGCCAGGGGACAGAGTAGCCTCCTGGTGGTGGTGCTGGCAGCGACAGTCGCCCTAGTTGCACCTGGTTCAGACCAGAAAGAAGGCAGCTGCTACCTGTTCTCCATCTACCAGGAAAACATACCATTATGGAAACCTGACACCATCTAATCCACCAACCCCTGTGAGTACACCACACCGGAGCTTGGGAAAAATTCATGTCTTAAATGGAGGTCCACAAAAGCAACTCTTCCCATAGCTTCAGGCCAACAAACAGTGGTTTCAGAACAAACATAACTCATTATTAAAAGAGGGCACTACCCTGCCTGCAGCTGCCCCTCTCCCTGGGAGGGCGAGCTTCAGAGAAACCTTGCAAAACAAGGGAGACAGCAGGGAATTCTGCAGCAGACAGACAAAAGATGACTGAACTGAGGGAATGTTCGTTAGCATCCAAAAAAGCCCGGAGTCTAAAACAAACAGCTTGGGAGAGTCAGCTAGGACTGCTACAGATGCAGATAAAACACAAGTTTTCTCGACTGGTTTCCTCCATTGTTATTAAAAGGTTCCAATTCAGGAAACTGAGTTAGAGCTCTAGGAAGATGTTGTCACTGCTGCCTCTTTACACAAGTTTTTTAAGAGGGGCCAAAGCTCTCATTAAACCTTTTGATTCCACACACACACACACACACACACACACACACACACAAGCTCTCACTAAACTTTTAATTGCACACACACACAGACACACTGACAAAAGCTCTCACAAAATGTTTTTTCATTCAACACACATACACACAAGCTCTCACTAAATTTTTAAATTCAACATACACACAGACATACAGACACAAGTTCTCATTCAACTTTTAATGACACACACATACACACACTCACTAAACACGTTTTTAATTCAATATACACACAGACACAAGCTCTCACTAAACATTTTCAATTCAACACACCTAGACACACACACACAGACATATACACCCAGTGTGTATGTGTCTGTGTGTGTATACTCAATCTATTTCAGATTATTCAGCTGACAAAGCACCCCCAGATCAACACTTCACCTTCCTCCTACCTTCTAGGAATCACCCAGGTCAAACGTGGAAAGGGTCAGTTAGCAAAGGACAAAGAAACCAAGTCACCCAATGGTTTCCTCAACCAAAATAAAGGTGATCACCATGGCTGGCTTAAGACACCTGGGACCCCAGGGCGTGATCCGTCCTGTTTCAAAGATGGCTTCTTTCCATCTCATGTTTAGGAGATTCATCTCTGTCCAGACAGTAAATCTAGACACCAAGATGTCCACTTTTGTCCAAGATTCCCTTCCCCGAAAGGAGGCTTCATGCCGTCTCCTAGAATCATCTGCACTAATTCTCTGAGCTCCTTTCAAGACTCAGCCCAAGTGCCTCCTCCTTCAGGGGGCCTTTTCTGGCAACTCCCGGTACCAGCTCCCACATCACTGCATACTGATTTGTTTGTAATCATGTTATATTTTCCCATTTTAGAACCAGTAGCTACAACATGGCCTGGCACAAGCCACACTTGAGGGCAGGGACCTGGGGCAATGCTGGGCACCTAGGAAGGAGACACTAATAAAACTTGTTCATCAATTTGCCCAATATTCCTTGAATGACCCGAACTACTCAGGTAGTGCCAACTTCCTTGATATAAACTTCTACTCTACCTGGTGTAAATCTAGTGCCTGTCTTCAAAACCTTCAATGACCAGAATTCAGAGCCTTCTGGGTCCATTGCTTCTAGGCCCCAACAACGTGGGGAACAACAAGGCAAGGGGAGTAAGCTAGGGAAGGCAAATGGGGGAAGAATGGAAGATCTCCAGATGAAGATGTCACTGCTAATGGCTCTGCCGGCCCCTGGCCACCCACCAGCCACAAGATCAGCTGGACTGATGAGGCACCAGTTACAGGAAGCTTGGAACATGGGCAGTAGTTTGGGAGAGACTTCCTAATTCTCCCCAAATTCATCTCAAACAAAAACTACAAGCTGAACTAACACTACCATGGAAAGGGTCTGAAGGGGCAGCCAACTTGCCCAAAGAGTGGGAGGTGGAAAATAGGAACCCAGAGCCCCAATGCACAAAACTTGAAGAAATGAGGAGGCTGCCAATTGTCTTCAAATTTAGCTTCAGCTCCCTTCCTTCCTTTAAGAGTCCCTTAAGAGTTTGGAGCTCTGGCCAGCTTTCGCTTATTAACATGGACAGAAGAGGATTGGTCTGCAGTGATCTTTTTCATATTAAGAGTGGAAAAATAAATGTAATCTGTGGCAAAGCTGTACAACAAACAAAGTCAGACTCAGACACGAGCCTGCACACACCCACACACTCCACACTGGAATTGCCTTTTAGAACATTCTCTCCCCATCCCGCTCCCCAAAAAACCAACCCAAGAGACCTTCTCAGGGGATTGGCAACAGGTAAAGTTGAATTTGTACAAAGCCCTGAAAGTTAGAGCAGCAAGGAGGGCTTTTTCCCTTACCCCACACTCACTGACCAGATTTCACTTAAGTACAGTGAATGGTGTGGTCAGCATCCTGCTGATGTGAGCATAATGTAGCCTTGACAGCTAAGGGAAAGGGAAGGAGGGGGCCAGAAGGACTCTGCTTACTGGCCTCCATCTCCTAGGGTTCCTAGACAAGAGGGAGGGATCCCCAGGCTAGTTTTGTTATTGTTTTAAAGTCTCTGCCCTTCC
The DNA here is from genome assembly GCF_027887165.1 of Monodelphis domestica. NCBI lineage: Eukaryota > Metazoa > Chordata > Mammalia > Didelphimorphia > Didelphidae > Monodelphis > Monodelphis domestica. The sequence continues at coordinate 30,383,198 of NC_077229.1, forward strand.
CTTAGGGCAGCAGTTCTCAAGCTCTCCATTTGTAGCAATGAGACTACATAAGGCATATCAGGTATTTACATTCCGAATCATAACTGTAGCAAAATGACAGTTTTGAAGTAGCCTCCAAAATAATGTTTTGGTTTGGGGTCACAGAACCTGAGGAACTGTATTGCGGGGTCCCGGCATTGGAAAGGTTGAGAACCGCTGGCTTAGGGAATGGCCCTAATGGGAAAAGAATGCTAGACAGGCCTATCTACAAGGCATCTCACCCTCTAGGAAAGCATCAAAAGGCAAAGGCTGCCGGGGTCAGAGGTGAACCAGAGGCTGCTGATACGGCTTGTCCGGGATGCTTCTCGCCCTAACGAGAACTAGATGACTCACACACCTGTGGCTACATCGCTTCCTTCTACATTGCAAGAGTTCAAGAATCTTTCTGAAGGCTGTGAGCTGGTGAAGAGGCTAAAAACCACAACTCTTGGTCAGGGGAGCCTCCTCTATCAGATCGCTTTGGTTGAGGACAATCCCAAATGCCCACCCACCACCCACAGAGGTCAAAGCCATTCTGAGGCTCCATACAGAGAGCCCCAGAGGGAGAGCTATATGGAAAAGCTCCATAACAAAGCCTACGCTCTTAGGAAATCAGAGTAT
>NC_077229.1:30407991-30480909 GCF_027887165.1 Monodelphis domestica
ATAAACTTGGGCTTTGAACCCAGGTCCTCTGGTTCTCGTGCAGATGTTCCCGTCCAGATGTTCCCGTCCCCACCTCACCTGGACCACCCCAGCAGGGTAGCCTGTTCCCACAGGCCCTTGTGATCACAAAGCTCCTGCCTCCAGAGCCCACCCACCTGAAGGGCACACATGGGATTCAGAAGGCAGAGAGAAGTTCAGCTACTGCTAAACCACAGAGGAAACAAAGAAATGGTAAGAACGGCTCTGGGAAGGGAAGTCGGGTGGTAGAGGGACCCCTACTAAGAGCTGGCTCCCCATCTTGGGCATATAGCTTCGCCTCTAAAACTCAGGTGGTGTAGAGGATCTGGACTAGCCAGTCAGTCAGTCAGTCAGTCAACAAGCATGCTAAACAGTAGATGCCACACAACACCTGGGATGAAGTGCCATCGTGGGTGTGACGTGTTGGGGAAGTACTCTAGAAACCTGATCTATTTGTATCTTTGTAAATAGAGAATTTAGAGGAGGGAGAAGTGACTCCTCCCGCCTAATCATTTTATACAGAAGAGAATGGTTAAACAAATGTTTATTGAAAGGGCACTGGTTTTGCAGTTAGAGAACATGGGTTCAAATCCTACCTTTGACACCTAGTACCTGTGTGATCTTGGGCTGGTAAATGAATTTCCATGGCTTCAGTTGACTTAGTTCTAAAATGAGAGGACTGGGGGGCAGCTGGGTGACTCAGTGGACTGAGAGCCAGACCCAGAGATGGGAAGTCCTGGGTTCAAATCTGGCCTCAGACACTTCCTAGCTGTGTGACTCTGGGCAAGTCACTTAACCCCATTGCCTAGCCCTTACCACTCTTCTGCCTTGGAACTAAACTTGTGTTGGCTCTAAAACAAAAGATAAGGGTTAAAAAAAATTTAAACATCTGTATAAAACTGTCACTGCACCCTGCTTTTCTCCATCCATTTCCCATTTGGGGCTATTGACAAAACACCCATGGGTGAGTGTGCCCCAAGACTCGGTCCTGGGCCCCCATTTCTTCTCTGCCCTCTTTTTGGTGAGCTTAGGAGCTCCTGTGGATTTTGTTTCCATTTCTATGCAGATGACTAGCAGAGCTCTACGTCTAGCCTTAGACCCTCTCCTGAGCTCCAGGCCCAGATCACCAGTTGCAAACCCGACATCCTGCGGGCATCCATCGCAGACTCTCTGTCTCTTCCCACAAACTCACTCCTCTCCCAGACTTCCTTCTTACTGTTGAGATGTTCTTCCCCTTCTTCCAGGCAGCCAGATTCCCAATGGACTCCCGAATCTTCCCTCTCAGCCCACGTGTCCTATACATTGCCAAGTCTTTGGGGTTCTACCTCCATACCGTCCATCCACATCTGTCGCCAAGGGACACAGCGTGTAGAACCGTGCTGGGCCTGGAGTCAGGGAGACCTCAGTTCAAATCCTGCCTTTGCTACATCCTAGCTATGGGACTGATCAAATCACTTCATGACACCCTGATTCATTTTCTTCATCTGTAAAATGGGTATATTCATAGCACTTTGGGCCCAGAGTTGTTGAGGATAAAAAGAAATAATATTTGTGAAGTGCTCTGTAAACCTTAAAGTACTATATAATTGCTAGCTATTACTATTATTTCCTTTTTTCTACTCAAGCAGCTGCCTCTTGCCTAGATTATTGCAATAATCTAATCTGTCTCCCTGACTCCTCACCCTCTTTACAATCAAACCTGCACTTAGCTTCTTTGTTTTTTAAACCCTTCCCTTCCATCTTAGAATCAATACTGCGTATTGGTTCCAAGGAAGAAGAGTGGTAAGGGCTAGGCAATGGGGGTGAAGTGACTTGCCCAGGGTCACAGAGCTGGGAAGTGTCTGAGGCCAGATTTGAACCCAGGACCTCCCGTCTCTAGGTCTGACTCTCAATCCACTGAGCTGCCCAGCTGCCCCCCAATGCTCTCATTTTAGAACTAAGTCAACTGAAGCCAATGGAAATTCATTTACTAGCCCAAGATAGACCCATAGAAGTAAGTCTTCTTCCTGCTTCTGTAATCGACTTACTCATTGTAGAGACTTGCTTGTAAGATAGCTATAAAAAAGGTCATCAAAACCAAGGCAACCACAGATAATTGACCCATGCTCCACGGAGGACCCAGACATTGTACTGTCATCACCCCGAGCACCCCCGCCTTGAGCCCTCTTCTCAAAAGCAGCAGTGCACGAGATGTGAGCCCTGAACTCGGGACCGATTGCTGGAGAAGACCAGAAACAAATCTGGAAGTTTCTCAATTTGCTCTAAAAAGACCTGCCATGTCTGACGCTCAGTCTGTGTCTGCAGACCATTGACTTGTGCAGTTGGCTCACAATCATATTTTTGGCTCAGAAGACTTGTTTCCAGACTTTTTCTTCACAAAAGTATATATTGGATTCATTTGGACTATTCTATGGAGTTCTTCGGAGAATTCCCTTTTTTGCCTTTTTAATTTTGGTTTTCCCATTTTTTTGGTTTTGAACTTAATGAACACTAATCAAGAGGACACCAGAAGACAAGAAAGACAGATGAAGTGATGCATGTCTTTGTGATTTCCCAGAATTCCCTGTAATTGAGACCAAATGAAGGAATGAGTCTTTATTTGTGTTAGTCATTGTGGTAAGCCCTGAGAACGTACAAATACCAAGTTGAGCAGTCCCTGTCTTCAGAGGGCTTACACTCAAATAGAGGGAGGCAGTACATAAGGAAGAGTGGTGGTCAGGGGATGATGCAGTCCCAGGGATGGCGCGTGGATTGTACACAATACTTCATCTCCCAACTCTGGGCATTTTAAAAAGTTCATTTACTTATTTAATTATTGAATTTAGAATATTTTTCCATGGTTACATGATGCATGTTCTTTCCCTCCCCTCTTCCCACCCCCTCTGGTAGCCAATGAGCAATTCCACTGGGTTTTACATGTGTCATTGATCAAGACCTATTTCCATATTATTATTTGCGATAGAGTGATTGTTTAGAGTCTACATCCCCAATCATATCCCCATTGACCCATGTGATCAGGCAGTTGTTTTTCATCAGCATTTCTGCTCCCACAGTTCTTTCTCTGGATGTGGATACATTCTTTCTCCTAAATCTCTCAGAAATGTCCTGGATCATTGCATTGCTGCTACTAGAAAAGTCTATTACATTTGATTATCCCACAATATTGCTGTTACTGTGTACAATGTTCTCTTGGTTCTTCTCCTTTCACTCTGCATCACTTCCTGGAGGTTGTTCCAGTTCACATGGAATCCCTCCAGTTCATCATTCCTTTGAGCACAAGAGTATTCCATCCCCAACAGATACCACAGTTTGTTCAGCCATTCCCCATTTGAAGGGCATCCCCTCATTTGCCAAAATTTTGCCACCACAAAGAGCGCAGCTATGAATATTTTTGTACAAGTCTTTTTCCTTATTATCTCTTTAGAGTACAAACCCAGCAGTGGTATGACTAGATCAAAAGGCAGGCAGTCTTTTAACCCTCCAGGCATTTTTAAAAAGATATTTTATTTCCTCAACTACATGTAGTAACAATTTTCAACCTATATTTTCTGGAATTGTAAGATTCCCTCTCTTTCTTCCCTACCTCTGGTCTCTTGGATATGGCAAGCAATTTGATCAGCTGCAGGCATTTCCACCAGCTTTCCCCCATGCCTAGAGCTCTCTCCCTTCTCAGTTCTACATCCTGGCTTCCTCAGCTTCCTTCAACTCTAAGCTTGTGAATTTTAGAATTACTCCACCCTGCTTAGTCTAACAAAAAAAAGGAATGTCTACACCCCTACTTAAGGATTAAGTATTAAGAAGGATGGCCTATGAGACATGTGCTAGCAAATGACAAATCAGAAACAACTGACAGACCCCTGGGCTGCCCTAAGTCAAGCTTAAGGTACCATTGGTACATGTGAGTCACAGGAAGTGATGTAAAAAAAGTTCTATATATTTCCTGTCACTTCCTCTTTAGGGTTCTTTTCACTGAGAGGTGGCTCTAGCGGCAGCATGCTGAGCGTCTTGGCATCTTGGCATGGTTGCAGCTATTGTCTGGGTTTGGCGGTGAGCATCCTTGATACAATACTGGGAGAAGCTTAGTAGACTAGTTCAGGTGAGGCATCTTTACTGAGTTCTCTCAGAATTTAGGCTGATTCCTTTTTTTCCTTTACCTTCCAAAACACTATCCTCTTAGGAAGCCTCTAATCTTCTGAGGACACCTCATGGCGGAAGTCTTTGAACTCCACTTGGCACAGGCTAGGCCAGAGAAATCCTAAACCCTTTTCCCTCTCTCTTCTTAATTCCTTCCCTCTATATTAATTAAACCACCATAAAATTTCCAACTGACTTGAGTATTTTATTTGGGATTTTCCCTGGCAACCAATTAAATTTATATTCAGTCACAACCCTAAATTTACCCTTACAAGCTAAAAGTCCATCTTTTGCAGGAAACCCTTCCCATTCTCCTTAATGTTTGTACTTTTCCTCTATATTTATCCTGCATGTGTGTGCATGTACATACATCCAGTTTATCCACCATTAGACTGGGAGCTCCTTGAGGGCAGAGACTGCCTTTGCATTTCTATTGTTTAACATAGTACCTGCCAAATGGTAGATCCTTCATAAATGCTCACTGTTGTGGAATGGCATGGAGCAGTTCACTGGCACACTCTTTCCAGAAGCAATGGCAGCAAGAGATATGATTATGGTTCCAAGAGCAAGACGTGGGAAGTAAGCTGAGGATCATGTTCAAGGCAGCCAAGTCAGTGTCAATATGGTACCCCTGATGGACCACTGAATAGCAGATAAAACCAGCTGGCCCAAAGTGGCAATGATTTTCAGAGGATTCTTTTTTTTAACCCTTTATCTTCCATCTTAGAATCAATACCGTGTATTGGTTCTCAGTTAGAAGAGTGGTAAGGGCTAGGCAATGGGGGTTAAATGACCTGCTCAGGGTCACACAGTGTAAAGGATAATTTATCATTATGACCTAAACTATGTTAATTAGTTGGTCGTCATGGATATCCCAAATATAAAAGAAATCTAACCAAGTCAGCTGGAAATTTATGGTGATTTAATTGATATAGTGGAAAGAAATTAAGAAGAAGGAAGAAGGAAAAGGGTATATAGGATTTCTCCCACCTGGCTAGTGCCAGGAGGAAGACCAGAGGCTCTAGGAAGATAAGGTTTTGAAGAGTAAGGAGGAAAGAATCAGCCTGAACTCCAAAGGGTTCGGCCAGAGTTGCCTCTCTGGGGAAAGAAAGAGAGAAAGAGAGAGAGAGAGAGAGAGAGAGAGAGAGAGAGAGAGAGAGAGAGAGAGAGAGCAAGTGACGTGCCTTATATAGATGGTTTTACATCACTTTCCTGTGTCTCATCTGTACCAATGATAGCTTAGCGTGACTTAGGACAGCCCAGAGGTCTGTCTGCTTTTTCTGCACATGTCTGTTGAAGGTCATTTCCTCAGATAATTAAATCTTTGAGTATGGTGCATGACCTGTTAAACCTGACCTTGTTAAACTAAGTAGGGTGGAGAAATGTATAGAGTTCCCAAGACTTGATTCTGTTAAACCAAGTATCTCCATTGTTACTAATCAGGAAATAACTAAATCAGAGTAGGGTGAATTAGTTTTAACATTCACAACAGCTATAAAGAATGGTTCATACAGGTTTTTTGTTTGTTTTTTAAACCCTTACCTTCCATCTTAGATTTAGTACTGTGTATTGGTCCCAAGGCATATGGGTAGTAAAGGATAGACATTTAGGATTAAGTGACTTGTCCAGGGTCACACAGCTACATAGTTTTTTTTTTTAATTTTAACAAGAATAAAATCATTTTATTACCAAAATCAGCAAACCAGCTTCCATAGCAGCATAATCCAGGGCTGGCCTTAGTGAGAACTCCCACATCCATGGCTGATTTATCCCCCCCCCCCAATTTTGTTTGTTATTTAAACCCTTCCCTTCTATCTTAGAATCAATACAGAAGAGCGGTAAGGGTTAGGCAATAGGGATCAAGTGACTTGCCCAGGGTCACACAGCTGGGAAGTATCTGAGGACAGCTTTGAAGGTAAGGGTTTTTTAAAAAATTAAATAAAATAAATGTCAAAGGTGAGATTTGAACCCAGGTCCTCCCAAATCCTGGTGCTCTATCCACTGTGCCACCTAGTTGCCCATTAATAGTCTTTTATTTCCTTTATTTTATTCCAGTAACAAATTTCCACATAAGATTTCCAAGGTTACATGATCCATATTGTCTCCCCCCCATCCCAGAGTTGACAAGCAATTCCCACAGGTTATACATGTACTGTGATAGCCATTTTTCAAATGCAAGATTGATATTGATATAAACCAATGCACATTTCTCCCAGCAATAGCTTCATCGTGTGAGTTGGCTCTCCCATGAGAATATGAGCTCCTGAAGAGCAGGGATGATTTTAAATGTAGCGTCATACCTGGCACATAGTAGGTGATTCATAATTGCTGCTAATTTCATAATAAAAGTCATGTGGGGGCAGCCACTAATAAATGGGTTCTTGGGTGGTAGCCTTCCCCTGTCACAGAGAAGACCCAAAGACTTCCACCACAGAAGCAGATGGCGCCACTCCTCTCATTCAGACAGATCCAAGTCGATATGAGCCCTCCTTGGAACTCTGATTGGCTTGCCTGTTCAGACGGGAGTGTGGAGATAGAGACACACGGAGACACACAGAGAGAAACAGAGACAGAAGCAGAGGCAGAGAGAGAAACAGAGGCAGAGAGAGACTGATAGAGACACAGAGAGAGATTGTTTATTCAATGCTACATGCCAGATGGTGTGCCAAACCCAAGGGATACAGAGAAAAGCAAACTCCTGGTCTCTGTTCTCAAGGAGCTCACAGTCTAATGGGGAAAAACAAGTCATAAAGGAAAGCTGGAAAGTGGGTGGCGAGTGCATGCATCTCCATGCGTTTCGGTTTGGTGATGGCAGGGGAGTGAGATGGAGGCCTAAATCTGGTGACAGCTGACCTGTCAGAGCCCATGGTGGTTTCGGGGGCCGGGTTCAAGTTTCTGGCAGGGAGGAGATGAGGACAAAGGTTGGAGTGGAGTTACAGAGGTGATGTGGTTTGGAGATGGCTGAGAAGCCATCATGAGCCCTATCCCCCTTGCTTTGTTCATCATTTAAGGTATTTGCTATCATTCGGTCATTTATGTTGTATCTGACTCTTTGTGACCCTATTTGGGATTTTCTTGGCAGAGACACTGGAGTGGTTTGTCATTTTCTTCTCCAGCTCATTTTACAGATAAGGAAACTGAGGCAAACAGAGGAAAGTGATTTGCCCAGGGTCACACACCTAGGAAGTGTCTGAGGCTGGATTTGAACTTGGGAAGATGAGCCTTCCAAGTCCAGTGCTTTGGGCACTATGGTACCACCTAGCTACCCACGTAAGGTCAAGGAGGAAAAAGGTTGTCAAAAAGAGTAGAGAGAAAAAACTACCAGCTGGCCTTTCCTTTGAGCCAGCACAGAAAGTCTCATCCAATGCCTGTGCTCTGATCCTACCTACCTAGGAGGGAAGTTTCTTCAGTTGCCCTGAACCTAGAGGGTTGCCAAGGATTCAGCCTTCTGACAAAGAAGGCCCAAGGGACAGTCTGGCTGAGCCGTAGAAGGATCTTTCTGGGGGGCTGTAAACAGGTACCTCCTCCCAGAAACATGGAAGATGGCATCGAGGGATGGATTGGACGGGACGTACAACTCCATCCCTCCCTTGCCAACTGGCTCAAGGCCACCTAAGCAAGTCTAAAAGACTTCCCTAGCTCAAGGGGCAAGATTCAGGAGAGGGCCTCTTTCTGTCTCTCTGGGACCAGCCATCATCATCGGCTAAAAGGCTTTTCCTTCCTGGGGGTCTTTGAGCAGAGAGAGAGGGGATGGCTGCTGACCAGGGAACTTGCAGAAGGGACTTTGATTCTAGCTAGTCAGCCTCCCAAGGCCCTTCTAACTTGGAGACTTGGGGATTCTGGGAAACAGGGTCACAGAATTTCCTAGGCTATGTGGACACAGCAGAGTTCTCCCTGTTCCACCTGTACAATCATTAGCTTCTTTTAAGCACTGGGCAATAAAATGTCCATTTGGTTCCTTCATCTTGGCTTTCAGGAGTTTATTTTGGGTGAAAAGTCCTTAATTCAGTAACAATTACTCTGAGTCTCCTGGAAGGAAAATTCCTAACACCCAAGCAGATGGTGGACTGGTGGACTCTGCCTAGTCTTACATTTTCTTTCTCTATCTCTGGTCTCTGTCTCTCCCTCATCGCTGTTTCTCTTCCTCGTTGCTGCCTTTCTTCCCTGTCTGTCTCTGTGTCACTGCTCCTCTCTTTAAAGAAAAAAAGGAAGGAAGGAAGGAAGGAAGGAAGGAAGGAAGGAAGGAAGGAAGGAAGGAAGGAAGGAAGGAAGGAAGGAAGGAAGGAAGAAAGGAAGAAAGGAAGAAAGGAAGAAAGGAAGAAAGGAAGAAAGGAAGAAAGGAAGAAAGGAAGAAAGGAAGAAAGGAAGAAAGGAAGAAAGGAAGAAAGAAAGAAAGAAAGAAAGAAAGAAAGAAAGAAAGAAAGAAAGAAAGAAAGAAAGAAAGAAAGAAAGAAAGAAAGAAAGAAAGAAAGAAAGAAAGAAAGAAAGAAAGAAAGAAAGAAAGAAAACCTTCTTTTCTGCCTTAGTTACAACTCTAAGATAGAAGAGCAAGGGTTAGGCAAAGGAGTTAAGTGACTTGCCTAAGGTCACACAGCTAAAGTGTCTAAGACTAGATTTAAACCCAGCCCTAGCACTCTATCTACTGAGCCACCTAGATGCCCCTATTGTCTCCATCTCTCTCCCTCTCCCTCTTTATCTCTCCATCTCTCCCTCCCTCTCTCCCTACCTCTCCCTTTCTCTTCCCCCTCCCTCACCATTTCCTTCTCTCTCTCCCTTCTCATGTCTCTCTCCCTCCCTCTCTTTTAGTCTCTCCCTCCCTCCCCTCTCTGTCTCTCTCCTCTCTCCCTCCTTCTCTCTCTCCCTCCCTCCCTCTTTCTCTGACTCTCCCTCTCTCCCCTTCCTCTCTCCCTCTCTCTGTCTCTCTCTCTGTCTCTCCCCCTCTTTCTCTGTCTCTCTCCCTTCCCCCCTCTCCCAGCAGAAGCTAGATGATGATTTCTCAGGGAGGCTGGAGAAGGAATTCCTGTTCAGACTGGGGTTGGACTACTAGTCACCGCTGAGACCTTGGTCTTTCCGTGAAGACAGATCACCACTTTCCCTAGGCTGTGTGGACTCGGGCACCCAGGTCAAAGCTCTTTCAGAGCAGGTTGAATTCAGCTGCTTCTGGGAGAGCTGGAGCTGGGACTGCCCCCTGGATACCAGCCCAGGATGGCCGGAAGCCAAGGACTTAACCTTGGAATTGGATTATTCAAGCAAAAACCATCCCGAGAGTCCATTATCCAGAGGGACATGGCAAACATGAGGATTACCTCAGCCCCTAAGTAGCCCTGGAGAGGGGATAAAAAGAAGAGGCTAAATAGCTCCGTTCTTCGGAGTCTAGAAAGTTCTACGGGTCAGTGGTTCTCAGGTCCAGTCAGGATGGGGCCTCTAATGAAAACTCTAGGTCTGCTCTCCAGACCCAACAAGTGACGAGGGCTGGGCAATGAGGGTTAAGTGACTTGCCCAGGGTCACCCAGCTAGGAAGTATCTGAGGTCACGTTTGAACTCAGGACGTCCCGTCTCTAGGCCTGGCCTACTGAGTCACCCAGCTGCCCCCAGTAACCTTGGGTCTTGAACAGGCCTCAATGGGGTGTCTCCATAAAACAGGAGCCACCATCTCTCCATGCAGACCACAGAGCACATCACAGGGATACTGGGCATGCTGCCAGGGCTCATCCTGCAGCTCCCACCCACCTACCCCCACACACACCAAGGGCACACACCACCACTGTCTTGTCTCTGAAATATTTATTGGTAATAGGGCCGTGGGGAGCTACGGTAGGGCGAGGAGGATGGGGAGAGGATGTGGGAGGCTTAGGCCTAGGGTCAGACATGCCACATGGGGGGGATCTGCTGGCAGGATGCCCCCGGCCCAACCACCAATAGCAACGACAGAGCGAGTGGCACCTGGGGCCCTGCATGGCTTCCACCTGTCTTGGCACTGCCACCTCATCCATGGGCACTGCCACTTCCAGTTGCAGGAGATTGTGAGTCTTTCACAGTGCAGAAGGGTGGGGGGCTCCGGGATGGGGCACCTCTCATGAGCTTGGACAGGCTCAGTCTGGACGTCCTGTACATAGGAACGGTGGGGTGAGGTGCTCTTAGCGTCCTCTTCTTTCTCTCTCTGTGATCTCATCAGTCCTTGTGGGTCCCTCGACCCTCAGCGGGACATCATCCGCACAAATTCTGGAGAGCAAAACAGATGGGCTAGAGAAGGGTGAGCAGCCCCCAGGTTCTCCCTCTCAGAGTCTTGTCCTCATCTCTCTTTTTTGTTGTTGGGTTTTTAAAAAAAACTCGTACCCCTTGTCTTAGAATCAATACTGTGGGGGGCAACTGGGTGGTTCAGTGGACAGGAAGTCCTGGGGTCAAATCTGACCTGAGACACTTCCCAGCTGTGTGACCCTGGGCAAGTCACTTAACCCCCATTGCCCAGCCCTCACCACTCTTCTGCCTTGAAACCTATACACAGTAGTGATTCTAAGATGGAAGGTGAGGGTTAAAAAAAAAAGAATCAATACTCTTTATTGAGGGACTTCATTTCCCTGCCTCCCATCTGTAAAATGGGCTTAATAATACCTGCAGTACCTACCTCATGTGGTGACTGTGGGGAAAGAGCTCTTCCACCTTAAACAGGCTCAGAAGTGAATTATTGTTCTAGCAGGAGTTCCACCAATATTCCACAAATAAATGGACACTGCCCTACAGCCCCCCCCCCCCACCCCAGCTGCTCAGGGAAGCCCCACCTCCTCATCAGAAGAAGTGCCTACCTTCGAAATCTACCCGGCCATCTCCATTAAGATCCACATCCCGGATGATTTCCTCGATGTCTCGATGACCCACTTGGTGGCCTAGTAGCTTCCTCATGGCCTCCCGAAGTTCGTTGGTACTGATTTCCCCGTCACCATTTGTGTCAAACTAGATGATGTTGGGTGGGGGAGAGAGGGACTCACATCAGGAGGATGAGCAGGGCTCCCCCAAAGCTCTTTCTCTGTAGACTCACTAGTCTTCCCTCAAAGATAGCTCTTGCTCCTACTTTCCAGTCATCTCTACCTTCTGCCACCCCCTTCATTCCCGAGGATTTGGCCTACATCTAACTCCAAAGGTCCGAGAAAGAGCATCAAGGCTTTTGTCGATCTATCTCCGGGGTCAAGTACCTAGAGAGGCCTTCAGCCACCTAGAATGGAAGCTCTTGGTGAGCAGAGATTATTTCTTTATTTTTGCTCTTGTACTCCAGCACCTGGTACCTGGCACATGGTAGGCATTTAATGAGTTTGTTGATTGATGAATTAATGATTTGGGCCGAAGTTATGTCTCTTCAGTTGATTGTAAACTCCATGAGGGCAAGAGCAGTTTTTTGTTTTGTTTTGTTTTCATATCCCCAACACAGTGCCTGGCATATAATGGGCTCTTAGTGTTGGTTGGTTAATTCATTGATTGATTATCTGAGCAAAGGTTGTGTCTCCCCAGTAGAAGTTAAATTCCTGGGGAGCAAAAAGAGTTCTGCTTTCTGCTTTTGTACCTCTAGCACCCAGAACAGGGCCTGGATGTCATGAGTGCTTCCTAACACTTGGTTGCTCAATTGATTGGGCATCACTCACCTCTCGGAAGGCATCTCGCAGTTCCTTTACCCCAATCATATCTGCTGTTTCTGCCAGAAGTTTTGGCCCCATCAACTCTACAAAGTCATCAAAATCCACATGGCCTCCCACTGGGAAGAGAGTTAAAGATTAGAGTGAAAGACAACCACCCCACATGGTTCTGTATCACCCCCGGAATTGCCACTCCAGTACTCCCATGTTCACAACAGTGTATGCCACCCCAAGAGCTGCAGGATGACTGAAGTATTGTCTCTGGCTCGTGATAAAGAGATGTATCAAGACAGGCAATATTACAGAGCTAGATTTATAGATGGATAGATGGATGGATAGATAGAGAGATGGATGCATGGATGAATAGATGGTGGGTCAATCTGACAGCTAGATGGATAAATGAATCAGCATGGATAGATGGATGGATAGATAGATGGTTGGATAGATAAACTGATGCATGGTGATGTATAATTAGAAATCTGTTACCCTAAAAAACTACATTTCCTGGGAGCTCACTGACTTCCTGTCCTTCTGTACTTCCTTAGACAGGGGATAAATTTAATAGGCATTCTGGGTCTCAACTCTCTTTGGCTTCCTGTCAGCAACTGGTGGTAAGCGGGGATTTTGAGTAGGCTGATTAGCCATGGGCACATGGTTTTTATTTTGTTCCTTTACTTCTAATGATCATTAATAAATCTTTTAAAATATAATATTTTTATTATTTGAGATGAATCTTAATTTTTACAGTGGGATGATAGATGAATGAGTGGATGTATGAATGGATGGATAGATGAATGGATGCATAAATAGATAGATGGATGGATGGATGGATGAATGGATGCATAAATAGATAGATGGATGGATGGATGGATGAATGGATGGATAAATAGATGGATGGATGGATGGATGAATGAATGGATGCATAAATAGATAGATGGATGGATGGATGGATGAATGGATGGATAAATAGATGGATGGATGGATGGATGGATGAATGGATGCATAAATAGATAGATGGATGGATGGATGAATGGATGCATAAATAGATAGATGGATGGATGGATGGATGGATAAATGCATGCATGTATGGTTGGATGGTTCAATAGAGTATACTTGGGTGGACTGAGGAAAACAGAAAAAGAGGTAGACATGGATGGGACTAAAGAGGAAGGGGGGGTTAAAAGAAAATTTGGAGAATGAAGAAGAGAAAAGTAGAAGAAAGAGGTATTTGAGAGGGGACTCACAGTTCATATTGATTTGCTGAGAGAGTTCGATCAGTTCCATCTCTGTAGGCATGTAGCCCATTGTTCTCATGCAGTTGCCCAGGTCCCTACAGTTGATGTAGCCATCCTTGTCTTTGTCAAATTCTTTGAAGGCTTCTCTTAGTTCTAGGAAAGGGAAGCCAAGAAAGATACCGATAGTCACTCTGGCCATCGGTGACTCTGGAAACAACCTCTGGGAATCAAGAACAGCCCCAGAGCTCAGACCCTCTCCTCCTCCGAATATACCCTGGATTAAAAAAAGTACTCATGGCCATCTTGGACAGTTCTCCCCCCTTGAAATCCCCCACCCCACCCCAGCCCCTCAGCTGCTAAGAGAGGCTGGTCTTGGAACTGTCTGGTCATGTATAGACATTTGTTTCACATCAAGTATTAGATTTCAATGGCTTCTGCTCATTCTTTCATTCATTCATTCATTCATCAACATTCATTCATCCATTTGACAAATATTGATTAAGCGCCTACTATGTGCAAGGCACTGTGCTCAGGAGGCTGGGAACATCTCTGCCTCTCCCCACCAGTGTCCCCACCCAGGCAATCCTGGAGACTTGGCAGCAGTTTTCACCCAAGGGGCCAAGTTTTACCTTCAATCTCCTCTGGTCGAAGCTCTCTGTCCTGCAACAAGAGAACACTCCCTGTTAGCAGTTGCCAGTGGCCTAGAAGAGCCAACAAACAAGGATCCTAGAGTCTCTCAGCTTCCTGGGGCCACAGAGCCCCAGGCCAATGGTATGGAACAGAAGAGGGAGAAGTTGGAGAAGGAGAATGTCTCCCTCTCCTTGAGCAGAGGTCCACAGAGAAAGGAGAACCCTCGGTTTCCCAGATGGAGATCCCCAGACCCTCCCACATGATGTTCTTCTCTGAATCACCAGGGGCCAAAGGCCCATTTCCCATCCCTCCTCCGGAGGGGTGATGCACAAGACCTCCACCACTACTCCCAGCTCTGCCCCAGCCCCTCCTGCCAGGACGGATAGGTGTGGGTGACCCTTCTACCCCAGACACTGAGAGGTGGAGCTCCGCAAGTTTGCAGGGAACAGAGGGCATCCAGAGAGACAAAGCACCTGCAAGGAAAACAAGGTGGGGGAAAAGAGTCACAATTTAGAGAAAGGAGTCCCTCCCAGGAGACAGGAGAGAGATGGCGTGGGACTAGAGGTCCCGAATAAGGTACGTCAGAAGCCAATGAGTCTGACCCCCTCATCTTACAGAGGAGGAAGCTTCAGCTCAGAGAGGCCTTAGAATTGGAAAGGACCTTAGAGGGCATCTAGTCCAATCTCCTTGTTTTATAAATGAGAGGACTGGGGCCCAGAGAGGCTAAGTGATTTGTCCAAGGTCACACAGGTAGTAGTGAACTGGGATTTGAACCCAGATCTTCTGTGTCCAAACTTAGATTTCTTTCCATTCTAGCATGCTGCCCCCAAAGAAGAGGAAAGAGCCCAACAATTAGGAGAGAGAAGAGAAAAAAAGGTAAGGGATAATAAGAGGAAAGAAAGAAGGGGAATGGGAAGTTGAATGGGTGATGAGATGGTGATGGAATCAGCGAGACAAGAAGGAGGCAAGCTCAAGGACTGAGGAGTGATCTGCTTCCTGGGGGCAGGAAACATGGACAACCAAATCCTTTTGCCTTGATTTCTTCCCCAGAGACTCCGTCTTCCATCTAACCTCCTTGTCCACCCACCCCATCTTCCTACACAATTCAGAGCATAGAGGACACCAAGGGCAAATGGCCATGTGTCTCCAACCCCCAATGCCTGGAGAGATCTTCTTCTGGACTCCTTCCCACCTGACTCCAACCAGGGAGCTGTGAAAAATCTGGGCTGGGGGCAACAGGCTCAGCAGAGGAATCCTCGCTGAACGAGGTACCCCGAGGCTGCAGGGCACCCATCCATTCGTATAAGGTAAACCCCCTGTCCGCCCGCCACTGGAGCAGTCGGTGCCCCCAGCGGGACGGGGCCGTAGCACAGGGAAGGCACCAATACTTGGATGCCAGGTCTCGAGAGGCAGGGAGTGCCATTACAAACGCATACCTTTGGGAGAGAGCCCAGCGTTCCCAAAAGCGCTGTTCTAAGCAGAACAGAGACGGGGTGCGGGGAGAACATCCATGCACCCTAGGGGGGGGATTCACGCCTGCAGAATGGGCTTTTTATCAGCATGGACACTCTAGAGCCCTTTACAGCCCACAGGGCTAAGCACATAGATTTGGGGAGGGCCAACTAGACTATGGAGCTGGCTGGGATAATCACAGCCCGGCCAGGCCCGGGGGAGGCTGACCACTCGCCCCAGCTGGACCTCAGCCTACGGGGGCACAGATGCCCGGCTCGGGGCACTGGATTTAGACCTGGAGGTCTTCCAGAAGAGGAGGTGCTGAGTCATACGTGTGTGTAATGGGATTTCTGTCCCCGGAAGAGGAATAAGCCCCAAACTGTGCCCAAGTGGATGAGGACACGAGGACTATTTTGATGCCACACACACGCCCAGACTTAGCAGGCTGGCTGAAAATAACCCGGCCCGCCGAATGACATTCACTAATGAAGTCAGTGGACACCTTGGGGCTTCCGTCGAGGTGGGAAGTGACTTCTGTGGCCCTTCTTTGAGTCCTTGAGCCTGGCAGCGGGCACCTGGAGGGAGGCGCTGCCCACATCTCTATTCAGTCCGGAGTTTCCGAGAGCAAGAAGTGTTTCTGAATAGAAGCTCTCCAGGGCCCGAAGGGGCAGAGGGGGTGCTGCCCTGCCTCGGGAAAGACAGCTTCCTCTCTGGGAAGTTCTCTATGCCAATGAAATCACCAGTCCAAGCCCTTCTCTCTGCTGACACGGACATGGTATCTTCCCCAGGAGAGTGAAAACTCCCTGGGACCAGGATGATCATTGCTCCTTTCTCGTGCCCCTCTGTGGATTGGTCCTATAGAGAGCTTATTTGGACCTAGTGGCTGGCATGTTGCCCCTCATCCCAGCCCATTTGGTCAAATAAAGACCCAGGGATGCATTTGACCCTCAATCGCTTAGCACAGTACCTGGCACACAGTAGGTGCATAATAAATGCTTGCTCCTTCTCTTCTCCCTAGCAATAGGCTGTGAGCTCCTTGAGATCAGGGACTGTCCTCTGCCTCTCTTTTTATCCCCAGTGTATAGCACATTGACTGGCAAATAGTAGGTGTTTAATAAATGTTTGTTGATTCTAAAAAACAAACAAACTTACCTTCTGTCTTAGAATCAATACTAAGTATCAGTTTCAAGGCAGAAGAGAGGTAAGGGCTAGGAATGGAAGTTAAGTGACTTGCCCAGGGTCACCCAGCTAGGAAGCAGCCAAGTCCAGATTTAAACCTGGGACCTCTCGTCTCCAAACGTGGCTCTCTACTCACTGAGCACTCCTCCTGTCTCTACTGCTGCCTTTTCTTCCATACTAATAAGAGGCTGGCTAGGGAAAGCGAGCTCGTGTGTATCAAGACACAGTGATTGCACTCAAAGCTCAGGTTCTTCCCCTCATTCCTTCTCGAGGATTCCCCTATCCATCTACCCGTACTCCCCTGGCCTCCAGTGCTAGGAGGAGCTCCTGGAGAGGCAAGGGGAGGGAGTGAAGGAACAAGCATGATTAATTAAGCACCTACTAGGCGCCAGGCATTGCACTAAGCACATCACAAACATGATCTCATTTGGAAAGGAACAAGATGGTGCTGGAATTAGCGTCCATGTGTGCCTTGTGCCTTCCGGTTCAGGTTTCCCCAGAGAAAGCTGGGCTAAGGAAGCTGGGCTGCCCTTCCAACAGCATTCCCGGGGCAGAAGCTGAACCGGTTGGGCACGGATCCCAGCCCTGGGAGCTCCCAGCATGCTTTGAAGTTTATAGATGGAGATGAGTGCTTGGGATGCTCTCGGAGAGGGAGCAGCCCCATCCACCAGTCAAGGGCGGAAATCTATTGGCTCCCAAGTAGGGAGAGGAAGGGCAGGGTTGCCTGGAAACTGGGCAGATCATCCCAGTAACTCATTTCTTTAGTGCTCAAAAGTTTACAAAAGCACTTTCCTCCTAACGACCCTGGGAGCGAAGTAATGGCAGTAACTCATGTTTATCCAACGCTTCCAGGCAGTTAGGAGAGTGTCAGCGATCCTATTTTATAGACACCGAAACGGAGGCTTAGGAAGTGATTTCTCCCTCCAGAGGTTCTGCTAGGGCTGAGATGGGTTTGCTGTCTTTGTATCCACAGCCCCAGGAAGACCCGAGTTCAAGTCTAGCCTCTGACACTAGCAAGTTATCTCTCAATGCTTTAAGCAACCTTCAAGATAAGCTGTAAAGAGGGGGTTGACCTGCAATGAGGGAGAAGGAATAGCCCCACCTAGGAATCCCCTATTCCAATCAAATCACAGGTCTAGTCCTTACCCCAATTCATGTCTCCCCAGTGAAATATAAATTCTCTGAAAAGAGGGATAATTTCATTATTGTCTTTGCACCTAACAGTGGAAGGAGGAAACGAGCATTTATTAAGCACCAACTAGGTACCAGGCACTGAGCTAAAGGATGTATACATATTATCTCATTGGATCCTCACAACAACTCCACGAGGTAGGTGCTGTTATCCTTGTTTTACAGTTGAGGAAACTGAGGCAAATAGCAATTAAGTGACTTGCCCAAGGTCACACTGTTAGTGCCTTGGGACAGATTTAAACTCAGGTCTTTCTAACTCCATATCCAGGTGGTAGCCTCAGAGTTAGGGATTAGGATTAGTGCCATAAAGAGCAGTTAAGTGACTTGCCCAAAGTCACACATTAGAGTCTGGGGCCAGATTTAAACTCAGGTCTTCCTGACCCCAGACTCAGTGCTACCTAGCAATCTCAGAATTAGGGATTAGTGTGGGCCAATATTTAATAAGTACTTGGGTTTGGTTTGGTTTTTATTTTAAACTGAATACTCATCGGTGGATTGACTTGTCCAAGGTGACCCAACTAGACAATGCTGGACCCCAATCATCGATGGATCTGTGAGCTGATAGCTTTGCCAGGAAGTTACAGCTCTGAATGCTTTACAGATGGATGGATGGATGGATGGATGGATGGATGGATGGATGGATGGATGCATGGATGGATGCATGGAGGGATGGAGGGATGGAGGGATGGAGGGATGGAGAGATGTATAGATTTGTCAAAGGTCACCCAGCTAGTAAGTGTTGACCAATCGCTTCTCCTCTACCCAAATACACACTGGAGATCTCCAGCCAAATGTCTTTGCCAAGGAGTTCCACCATCAGCTGGCAGTCTGTGTATCTGTGTAGGAGAGGGTCATTCAGGTGGGCCACTGGGACGGAAGGGACTAGGTAATTCTGCCAAATGGATGTGAGGCACAGCTGGGTGTCAGTGGGGTTTAGGGCCCCCCTTCTTTCCTCTGGAGCCCTGGATATTGGCCGGGCCTGACCTTGCCCCACCACCAGGATAACTTACGTACAGGCTGCCTGTTTTCGGCGAAACCCTTGCGAAGGAAGATACAAGCAGGGCCCAGCAGGTTGTGCATGACCGCACAGTTCTGGGCCAGCATCATTAGAGGCCCAGGGAACTCGGAGGCCACCAGCCCTTCCTCACTCGTCTGAACGGCTGTGTAGAAGGTCTTCTCCTCCTGGTGGATCTTCAGCCAGCACCAAGTAAATAATACAAGAGAGGAAGTTACCTCCCTGGCGAATGGCAGTCCTTTCCTAGGTGGCTCCGAAAGAGAGAGAGGCCCCAAAGACTCCAAGGATGGGCCAAGGGAAAGCAGCTCGGTCCCATTGCCCAGGATTCAGAGGGGCAGCTTTGGGGGGACCTCCATCTAGCCCAATGGGAGAAGGAAGCCTCCAACCCCTGCCCAAGATAAAGCCAGGAACAACTAAGGAAAATTCATACATAGACACACTTATACACACACACACACACACACACACACACACATCCATGTGCATGTACAGACAGAGAGAAGTGATTCTGTTGCAAATCCTAGGGATTTTTCAATGAGGGATGAGGATAGAGACTGGACCTATGATTTCACTGGTATAAGGAACTCCCAGGTGAGGAAACTCCCTCTACCAATGTAGGCTGGCACCTTTTCTGTCACTTGTCTTAGAGAGTCACCTAGAGCACTGAGGTTAGATGGCTTGCCTGGGTCCACATATCCAGCATGCATGAAAGGTAAGACTTGAACCCAGGTCTTACTGGCTTCAAGGCTATATATACATACACACACATATATGTATACATGCATACACATGTCCGTATACAAACGCTGGCAACTTTTCACTGAGGGGAGAGGACAAGGGCTGGACATGTGATTTCACTGGGATAAGGAACTTCCAGATGAGGAAATTACTATCTATGCAGGTTGGCATCTTCTCAGAGATTTAGAGACTTGCCTAGGACAGGCATCATGGGTCAGAGGCAGGATTTTTGAATCCAGGTCCTCCTGGCCCCAAAGCCAATGCTCCATTCACCAAGATAGGCTGTTTCTTTTTTTTCCTTTTTTTAAACTCTTACCTTCCATCTTAGAATCAATTCTGAATATTGGTTCCAAGGCAGAAGAAAGTTGAGGGCTAGGGAATAGGGGTCACACAGCTAGGAAATGTCTGAGGCCAGATTTGAACCCAGAACCTTCCATCTGTAGGCCTGACTCTAAATCCACTGACCCATCTAGCTGACCCCTAGACTGTCTCTTTTCACTGAGAAGAAGGATATCTTTCCTGGGTCAGGTCCCTGTAATCTCCATAGCAGTCCTAGGGTTGGGAAACAACCAACACAGTTAAGCTTTGCTCTTTGGCCACCAATTGGCTCATGCTGGATCCCTTGATCTGACCTCAGAGGTAGCCCAGTCCTACTTGGCAAGCCCTGTCCATGACCAACAGAACAGGGGGCCTAAAAAAGCTGCCACACATGGACCTGGACACTGCCTGACCTTCTTTCATTTGCTCAGCCTCCCACTCTTACTGGTTTCCTCCTCACTCGGGCCAGCCCAGCAGGCTGGACCTCAAGGGGCTGCGAGGCTAAAGCTTCCAGCTGGCAACAGAGCTCTTGCTTGCCGTATATAGCTGTGCTGCAGGGCCTGGGATGACTCCTTCTCTCCTACCGTTCCCATGCAGCTATAAAAAGTCAGAACTGCCCACTGGGCCTTCCCCCCTAGTGCAGCAACATCTAAACACCACGTTCCAACCGTCCTGAGCATCCTCCCAGAAGTCACATGGGGGAGGCTGGAAACTGACTTCAACACCCCACTACATGAAAGCTTCTTGCTCAGCTTCTGCCGGTGGTGTTAATCAGGTCAATTCAGACACAGAGGATGTGTTTTCAACCTGGTGCCCCCAAGATCTCCTTTCCCTGCCCTCCCTACAGCTAAAACCCTTCAGAGGGCTTCTAGCTCTCCAGTCAGGTACTGGTGCATCCACTAGGGAGGATACTGCCCCTAACTTAGTCCACAGTGCAGCTCTCTCCCACAGCTTGGGAACAGAATGACTCCTCCCCAACTACTCTCCATTCCAAACTCCAGTGCTGGGAGACCAAAGATGTCTACCCCACCCCCCACCCCACCCCCCGGCTTCATTCCTCTAAGAATGAGTGATAGAGGGCAGCTGGGTGGCTCAGTGGATTGAGAGCCAGGCCTAGAGATGGGAGGTCCTGGGTTCAAATCTAACCTCCGATACTTCCTTGCTATGTGATCTTGGCCAAGTCACCTAGCTCCCATCGTCTATCTCTTTTCTATTCTTCTGCCTTGAAACCAATACACAATGTTGATTCTAAGGGTTTAAAAAAAATGGATCATAGCTGCTCCCTGAGGTAGAAACAGTCTTCTTTGTTTTGTACCCCCAACCCTGCCAGATAGTCAGCGCTCAAAAGCTTTATTTGTTAACTTATATTTTTTTTATATTTTATTATAAAATTATGTATTTTAAAGGGTCTATGAAATTATATTTTTAAAACTTTTTTTAAATCCCTTACCTTCCATCTTGGAATTAATACTGTGTATTGGTTCCAAGGCAGAAGAGTGGTAAGGGCTAGGCAGTGGAGGTGAAGTGACTTGCCCAGGGTCACCCAGCTAGGAAGTGTCTGAGGTCAAATTTGAACCCAGGACCTCCCATCTCTAGGCCTAGTTCTCAATTCACTGAGCCACCCAGCTGCCTCCTATTTTTAAAACTTTTAATGACTATATTTCAACATAATTGGTTTCCTTTGTAATCCCATGCATTTTAAAACATTCTGAAAAATGATCCAGTTTTCATGGAGCTGCCAAAGGGGTCCCTGACACAAAAACAGTTAAGATCCCTAGACACACGTTCTCTCTTTTTCTCTTCCCTCCTCCTACTCTCTCTCTGTCTCTCTCTCTGTCTCTGTCCCTCCTCTCTGTGTCTGTCTCTCCATCTCCCTGTCTCTCCATATCTCTCTGTGTCTCTCCATCTCTCTGTCTTTCTCCATCTTCTCTCTCTATCTCCCTCCTTCCCTCCCCTCTTTGTGTCTGTCTCTTCATATCTCTCTCTCTCTCTCCTCTCTCCTTCTCTCCCCTCTCTCCTTCTCTCTCTCTCTCTCTCTCTCTCTCTCTCTCTCTCTCTCTGTCTCCATCTCTCTGTCCCTCTGTATGTCTGTATATTTGGAACATATCAATTATATACATATGTGGAAAAGGGGGAAAGGAGAGAGAATAAGAGGCACCTTGGTAGAGTGGAAAGGGCACTACCTCTGGAGTGAGAGGACTTGAACTCAAACCCTTGCTCTGTTATTACTTCCTGGAGGATCTGGGGCAAGTCATATAACTTCTCTGGCCTTGGGCTCCTCCTCTATAAAATAAAGGTGATCCACCAGACAGCCCCAGGAAGGTTTTCTAGTTCCGACTCCCATAATCCCTGGCCCTGACAGAGAGAACAATCTCAGAGAGAAAAGGACTCTGGCCAGGTGATGGAATTAGGTGTGTGGAGTCGGGGCAATAAGTCTAGTCAGTCCTAACAGCCATATTGCATAAGAACCAAAAGATGGCATTCTATTCATGCCATGAGGCACGAAGAAGATTTCCCAAAGGGCCAAGAATCAGAAGCTTCCACAGACACTCCCGTGAGTCCAGGGAAAGGCAGAAGGGTAGAGAGGAAGCCCTCCTTGAAAGCTGGGACCGTTTTGACTTCCTGGCACAATGTAGGCACTTAAAACTTGTAGACTTGACCTGGATTCAGGCTGCGGTTTCGATGGCTCTAGGACAAATGTCAGCTCAAGTATGAGCACCCTCCCCCAAATCTGATCATTGGGGTCACCCCTGAGGCCTCTTTGGTTCAAAGATCATAAATTGAGAGCTGGGAGAGTCAAAGTCATCGCTGAGACCCACCTCCCTCTTTTTCTAGACCAGGAAATGGAGGAAGTAGCTTACAGGAAGGCAAAGTTACTTGGCTCCATCCACAGATGTGGCTCCGAACGTGGCTTCTGTCTTTAAATGCGTTGCTACGATTTCTCCTCTACTGAAGTATCTCTCGGTTTTCTTTTCTGTAAGTCTGGATCAAAAGCTAGCCGACCCAGGAGGAGGGAGCCATCTGAGGGCTTACGCTGCTGGACAGAGAGGCCCTTACCTCTAACAAGTGAAAAGAGGTCAGATCCCAGAGGGCAGCACTCTCCTCCCCTTTGATGTCTGCCTGTCTACTTCCGAGGCCTGTTTGGGGGTGAAGGTGGGATTCCCAAATAAATATAGAAATGAGCAAGGCTCTCCCAGCAGGGAAGGAAGGCCTAAGGAATGCACAGTGGCTCAAAATGGTGACCAGCTCTTCCGTAGTAAAACTCCCTAGGTCTAAAAGGGAAGGAACCCTTAGATGTCATTTCATTCAACTCCTCTTTACAGATGAAGAAACTGAGGGCCTGTGAAGAGATAATTTGCCCAAAGAAGCAGGGCTAGGATGCAAACCTAGGTCCTCTGGTTCTAAACCCAGGGGCTGCTGCAATTCTCTGGCCAAAAAGGACACCAACAGTACTGGCGCAGCCCAGTGCCCCTCACCTAATACCCATTTTCCTTCTAGGGAACCAAGCACAGTTTCCCAAATTCTCTCTCTCTCTCTCTCTCTCTCTCTCTCTCTCTCTCTCTCTCTCTCTCTCTCTCTCTCCTTCTTTCTCCTTCCCTTCTCTTTTCTCTCTTCCTTCTTTTTTCTCCTTCCCTCCTCTCTATCCCTCCTTTCTTCTCCCTTCTCTCTCTTCCTCCCTCTCTCCTTCTTTCTCCTTCCCTCCTCTTTTCTCTCTTCCTTTTTTCTCCTTCCCTCCTCTCTATCCCTCCTTTCTTCTTCCTTCTTCCTCCTTCTCTCCTTTTTTTCTTCTCTCATCTCTCTTCTCTCTCTGCTTCTGTCTCCCTTTGTTTTTCTATCTGTCTCTTTGTCTCTGTCTCTACCTCTGTCTCTCTATCTCTGCTTCTCTATCTCTGTCACCCTCTCCATCTCTTCCTCCTCACACCCTCTGGCAGTAAAGGTCCTATCATGGGCTAGCAATGAGAAAGGATTATTTCTCTGACTCACTAGGAGGACACCTTATCGCCCAGTACTAGGAAACAGCACTAACACTCAGACTCTCAAGCTCAAGGAAGCTAATGACTTGGGTCCTCAGCTCTGCCCCCACCCTGATCCCTGGTGTTCCTTTCTGCAGTAAAGGAAAGGAGCAGCAAATAGCCAGTCCTCAAGAGGGGAGGGAAGCCAAGAGAAGATCATGGATCTCTGGAGATGGAAGAGACTATGGAAAGCTATAGAGACCAAAGCCTTCCTTTTATACAGAGAAGGAAACTGAGGCCCAAAGAAAATTAACTACCTCACAGAGGTCATAAAGAGTTCCTTTCCTCTGTGGATTACCTCCTCTTTATCCTGTCTAAATCTTATTTGTCCAGAGGTGTTTTTATGTTGTCTCTTCCATTAGACTAGGAGCATCCTGAGGGAAGAGGCTGTCTTTTGTCTTTTTCTTTGCATCCTCATCACTTAGGACAGTACCTAGCACACAGTAGGCACTTAATAAATGCTTGTAGACTAATAACAGAGCTAAGATTCAGCTAAGACTAATTCCTTCTAGATTTACCTCCAAACACTTTTGGATGCTTTATTCCTGCACACACACACACACACACACACACACACACACACACACACACATCTTGGTAGGTTCAAGCCACATTATGGAAAGTGTTCTGGGTTTCCCACGTTTACTTCCTGCCCTACTTCCTTTCTATTCTCTTTCCTGTAGGTGGTATAGTGAATAGGGCACAAGGCTTGAAGTCAAGGAAACTTGAGTTCAAATCTTGCCTCAGATACTTATGAGCTGCAAGACCTTCAGCCAAACACTTAACTTCTATCTGCCTCAGTTTCCTCATATGTAACATGAGGGTGTTGAGTTGGATGGTCTCCAAATTATCTTCCAAGAGGTAGTTAGGTGGCTCCAGGGATAGAGTGCCATGCCTGGAGTTGGGAGGACCTGGGTTCAAATCCAGCCCTAACTGTGCAACCCTGGGCAAGTGAGTCACTTAATGCCAATTGCCTAGCCCTTACCATTCTTCAGCCTTGGAACCAATACTTGTATCAAGTCTAAGACAGACAGTAAGAGATGCAAAGCAATAAATAGATAAAGCAAGTCCCTTCCAAACCATAATCTTGGATCCTCTGATCTCTCTCTTTTCTTCCTCTTCTGCCCTCTCTCCTTTCTTTCCCTTCTCCAAAGCTCATCCTGGCAGAGGGGAGGATGGACCCGGGCAGGCTGGGAAAGACAGAGAGAAGTCGGCAGTAAGGGAGAACCACAATAGGTTCTGATTTCCTCATCCAGAGCCCAGAATGAATCTGGCTGCCCAGATGTGTTTGATTTCGTTTCCAATCAGACCGAGTGCAAGCCTGGGGGTGACGGGCCGCCTTTTCCATGGGTTAGGGTGCAGCTTCTGAGGCTGAGCACCGAGAAGAGGATGACAGGCCAAGGAACATGGTGGGGGAGGGAAGGGGAGCTTAAGGAAAACAATCAGTCCGCCAAGGGAGCCAGAGGAAGAGGGGAGATTAAGAAGAGTTTGATATGAGCTGCTTAGCTAAATAAGGAACAAGAGGGACAGACACTCACAAATCTGAGCCTGAAAGAGAGCGCCCAGAAGATGGACTGAGGCAGGAAAGACAGGGGCTGCCCAGGAAAGGAGACCGCCAGCTTCCTACACCAAAGAATTTGGCCATGGCTACTTGCTCTACAAAGGATCTCTTCTTAGAGTGGACTTCCTAAAACATTTAGACTGGAATCCATTTACGGAAACTGATTCCCCCCAACTTTTCAAGACTATATCTACTGTGTCCATAAAGGGATCGTAGGATTGAGAGCTGGAAGGGACCATAGAAATCCTCTTCTTTGTTCTACAGATGTGGACACTGAGGTCCCCAGAGAGGAAATGACTTGTCCAAGATCACGGAGGCAATAAGAGCAAAGATTCAAACAGAGTCCTGGGACTCGGAATCCAGGGTTCTTTCTACTCTGCCAGACTGTACTAGCCCTGGCCTGGCCTTAGAAGGAGCTGGCTGGGAGCCTGATTACTTGAGAGCTCTAGATCTGGCTTGAGCCCAGGGCTAAGATGATCAGTCCACATCCATTAGGTGGCCTTGTGAGTTACTTCTAACCTGACTCTCTAGAAGAATGGGAAGAGAACCAAAGGGGAGAGAGCTGAGAACCACGAAGGAAAATCCAGACCCTCCATGCCATGATGGCCCACCCGGCTCATCTCTACGGATCTGCCAGGAAGACGGAGATCTGAAGAAGATGAGAGACTTCATGCTGGAAGGGATTTTAGGCATCGAGGAATCCAACCCCTTCATTTCCTAGATTAAGAAACCGAGGCCAAGAGAGGGGACGTGCCCTGCCAAAAGCCATCTGGGGATTAAGCAGAGACTGGGTTTGAACCTAGGCTCCCTCCAGACTTGGCACCATCTTCACTCTCCTTATGCACCCGAGAGATGGGTTTACACACAATTCTGAACGATTCCCTTCCTCAACCCAACATCTACGGAGCAATCAGGATTTCAGAAAACGAGCAGGGCCAGGAAAAATATGTAGAGCCTCTCATCGGCCCCCGGGGTGCACAGCCATGCCCGCTGGAACATGCACGTACAAAGATATCATCCAGAAACCCAGACAAGGAGGTACGTTCAGCCCCGAGCTGCCAGCTCCTTCCCATGTCTACATGCACAGATCAGGAACACAGACACACTCCCGACCAAGCCTCAAGTTCTCCAGCCGAGCAAAGCCCTCAGAGACAAAAAGCTTTCCAAAGGAAGTTGGGGGGAGGTGGAGAGCAGGGACTAGGAGCTAAGCAAGCCCCGGATCCTCCTCCCTCCACATCCCGTCTGACCCCAGCCTCTGACCTGGCCTCTCGTGGACCCCCTGGGTCTCCTCGAGTCCACACCTACCTTTCTGGAGAGGTTTCTCAGGGGAGACTTCACACAGTTGCCCATAATATGCTGAGACTGCCTCCCCAGGGCACTTGATTACAAGGGACTGGAGGTGCCAGAATCCATGAAGGAGATTCTTTGAGGGGGCAGGGGGCCAAGCAGTCACAGCCAACCCTCTGAGCCTCCTGCTCCGACTTGGTCGAGCCTCTTCCCACTGGGGCTCACTTATGTACTCTCCTGCGCCTGCTCCTTCTTCTTTTCTCTCTCTCTCTCTCTCTCTCTCTCTCACCCTCTCTCTCTCTCTCTCTCTCTCTCTCTCTCTCTCTCTCTCTCTCTCTCTCTCTCCCCTCTCCCTTTTCTTCCTTCTGCCTCTCTCTGTGTCTCTTCCTGTCCCTGTTTCTCTCTCTCCTTTCTTCTATCTCTATCCCTATATTCTCTTTCCTTTTCTTTCTCTCTCCTTTCTCCCTCTCCCTCTCTTTTTGTCTTCCTCTTTCCTTCTTTGTTTCTCTCACTCTCTCTCCCTTTTCCTGTCTCTCTCTATCCCTGTATCTCCTTTGTCCCTCTCTCCTTTCTTCTATCTCTATCCCTATATTCTCTTTCCTTTTCTTTCTCTCTCCTTCTTTCTCCCTCTCTTTTTGTCTTCCTCTTTCCTTCTTTGTTTCTCTCACTCTCTCTCCCTTTTCCTGTCTCTCTCTATCCCTGTATCTCCTTTGTCCCTCTCTCCTTTCTTCTATCTCTATCCCTATATTATCTCTTTCCTTTTCTTTCTCTCTCCTTCTTTCTCCCTCTCCCTCTCTTTTTGTCTTCCTCTTTCCTTCTTTGTTTCTCTCACTCTCTCTCCCTTTTCCTGTCTCTCTCTATCCCTGTATCTCCTTTGTCCCTCTCTCCTTTCTTCTATCTCTATCCCTGTATTGTCTCTTTTCTTTCTCTCTCCTTTTTCCCTCTCCCTCTTTTTCTGTCTTTCTCTTTCCTCTTTGTTTCTCTCACTCTCTCTCCCCTTCTTTCTGTCTCTCCCTATCCCTGTATCTCCTTTGTCCCTCTCTCCCTTCTTCTATCTCTATCCCGGTACTATCTCTTTTCTCTGTCTCCCTCCCCCTCTCTCTCCTTCTCTTTGTTTCTCTCTCTCTCTTCCTGTCTGTCTCTCCCTGACCCTGTATCTTCTTTGTGTCTCTCTCCTTTCTTCTCTCTATCCCTGTATCATTTCTCTTTTCTTTCTCTCTCCCTCTCTTTCTCTCTCTATCTCACCCCTTCCCTCTCTCTCTTTTCTCCCCCCTCCTTTTCTCTCTTTCCCTCCTGTCCCCCCCCCCTTCTCTCCCTCTCTGTCCCTGCTCTCTGATTTGTGCTTTGCGGAAAGCTGGCTTTTTGGTTTGTTTCTGTTTTTATTTTCTAAACACTTTCTTGATGAGATTGAAGAGGAGGGTGGAGTTAGGCTGGAGAAAAATCCCCAAGTGAGTGAGGGCAGAGAAAGCTGGGGAAGGTGGATGGAAAATGTCCATCCGATTAATGCTGTATCCCTTCGCTTCCCCCCACCCCCCCACCCCCCACCAATCTGCAGGGCGATTGTCTCTGCGTGGTAGGGATCTGGAATGGAATGGCAGCTGCAGATGGGAATTAGGACAGCAGTGCTACTGGGAGCCTCAGGAATCCGGCTAGTTTAGGTCCCTGCTGCCCCCAAAGCCAACATATCACCCAGTTTCTGAGCTTGTACATGCACACACGCTAAC
Organism: Monodelphis domestica; assembly: GCF_027887165.1. NCBI lineage: Eukaryota > Metazoa > Chordata > Mammalia > Didelphimorphia > Didelphidae > Monodelphis > Monodelphis domestica. The sequence continues at coordinate 30,436,112 of NC_077229.1, forward strand.
ACAAGCATCCATGCACACAGAAGAACATGAGGAGCCCTGCAATGAGCCGTGAGCTGCCAGCCAAGGCTGTGAGGCTCCTGCTAACCTCTAGCCCAGGTCCCGTGTCTCCAAAGGCATTTCTCTTCTCTCTCCCTCTTACGGCCATTTATTTGGTTTTGCTTTTATTCAAACTGTATATAGAGCCGGAAGGGAAAGCTTGGGGCCACATGTCCCACCAAGGGGAACCTTGGGATGTTCCGGGGTTCTTCTTGCTGGCAAAGAGGCTGAAGGCAGGTCCACCCCATCCAAGGATCCCTGAGAATCTCGAGGAGTCCATTGCTGGACACCAACTGCTCTTCAGAGTGGGCTGCTCCGTCCTTGAGCTGCACCCCAAGGCAGTCGGGAAGCTGGCAAGCCCCGATTCCTCCTCTTATGGATGGCTTCAAGCAGGCTGGCTCTGGAGGCCAAACGAAGGCCCTCCGGCTCATCCCAAAGCCCGTGTTGGGTCCTAGGAGGCCACGGGGCCAGGCGAGGTAGAATGACCAAACCACTGACCTGCCTCTTCGAGGCTTCCTTAGCAAGAGGCCCAGAGGCAAAGGCTGGAGTAGGCCAGAATGCTTCTTGGCCCCTCAGGACCAATGGCAGCGGTTGGAAGTCCAGTGCCCGGCCGTCCTAGCTGGCCAGGAGGGGGAGGCGAGCCAACCTTGGCCCCGTCCTTAGCCCCAGAGCCTCGAAGGCCCAGGAGGGGAGGCCCCACCTGTCCTGGGGGCTGTTAGGCAGCAAGCGAGACATCCCCCGGAAGCTGGTCCAGCAAAGGAGACGTGCCGCTCTGGGGGAGCTCCGTCCCTGCCACAGCACACATTAATCAAGAGAATGACTCGGCTTCCAGCCCCGAGAGGGGGAGGCGCCGGCGAGGCTGTCCTAAGAGAAAAGGAGGAACCGGGCTGAAGGAGAGGCCAAACGGCCCAGCACGAGAGGATGAGAAGCGAGCCGAGAGGGGAAGCCGGATGGGCTCTTCGTAGTCCCTCTCCATCACTCCCACACCGGAAGGGGAGCCGAGCCGAGAGCCAACAGCCCTCGCGAGACAGGCCCGCCGCGGAGGAGCTGCAGCGTTTGCGAGGATCTTGGAGGCCCGACATTTCACTGCCGAGGACGCCAACCCCGATTCACGTGGCCCCGCCCCAAGATCACCCATCGCTGGCCGGGCGGCGACCCCTTAGACGTTAGTTATTATTACTGTAGACTTGCCCAAGGTCTCACAGACCACCCGGCCTCGATTCCAAATCCGGCGCTTTTCTCCGCCGGGAACGTCAAGACAACCCAGCGTGGCCACACTTAGCGTGCCTGGCACGGGGCAGCCACTTAATCCGCGTCGAACGATCAGTTAACAAACAGGGCAGTCGGTGCTTTATGCAGGCCGGACGATGAGTCCTCGAACCCAGGACGTGCTTCATCGCTGTGATGAGTCACAGACAGGGCCATTCAGAAAGGAGGGGAAAGGGTTGGCGGGTCCGGAAGAGCTTAGGTTTAGCGCATCGTACTTACGTCAGGGAGACCAGGATCCGCCTCATCTTGTCACGTGGGCAGGAAGTCAGAGGCTCGCGCTTCTGAGGAGTTGAGAGCCAGGACTGGAAGCCACTTCAGCGGCCACCGAGTCTGACCCTCCCATTTCACAGAGGAGGAAACCGAGACCTATAGAAGTCCCAGACCCCTAGATCTAGAGCTGGAAGGGAACTCAGAGGCTGTGTGGTCTGACCCCTTCATTTTACAAAGGAGGAAACTGAGGCTCAGAGATATAGACCTAGAGCTGGAAGGGAACTCAGAGGCTGTGTGGTCTGGTCCCTTCATTTTACAAAGGAGGAAACTGAGGCTCAGAGATATAGACCTAGAGCTGGAAGGGAACTCAGAGGCTGTGTGGTCTGGTCCCTTCATTTTACAAAGGAGGAAACTGAGGCTCAGAGATATAGATCTAGAGCTGGCAAGGAACTCAGAGGCTGTGTCTGGCCCCTTCATTTTACAAAGGAGGAAACTGAGGCTCAGAGATATCATAGATCTAGAGCTGGAAGGGAACTCAGAGGCTGTGTGGTCTGACCCCTTCATTTTACAAAGGAGGAAACTGAGGCTCAGAGATATAGATCTAGAGCTGGAAGGGAACTCAGAGGCTGTGTGGTCTGGTCCCTTCATTTTACAAAGGAGGAAACTGAGGCTCAGAGATATCATAGATCTAGAGCTGGAAGGGAACTCAGAGGCTGTGTCTGGTCCCTTCATTTTACAAAGGAGGAAACTGAGGCTCAGAGATATCATAGATCTAGAGCTGGAAGGGAACTCAGAGGCTGTGTCTGGCCCCTTCATTTTACAAAGGAGGAAACTGAGGCTCAGAGATATCATAGATCTAGAGCTGGCAAGGAACTCAGAGGCTGTGTGGTCTGACCCCTTCATTTTACAAAGGAGGAAACTGAGGCTCAGAGATATAGATCTAGAGCTGGCAAGGAACTCAGAGGCTGTGTGGTCTGACCCCTTCATTTTACAAAGGAGGAAACTGAGGCTCAGAGATATAGATCTAGAGCTGGCAAGGAACTCAGAGGCTGTGTGGTCTGACCCCTTCATTTTACAAAGGAGGAAACTGAGGCTCAGAGATATAGATCTAGAGCTGGCAAGGAACTCAGAGGCTGTGTGGTCTGACCCCTTCATTTTACAAAGGAGGAAACTGAGGCTCAGAGATATCATAGATCTAGAGCTGGAAGGGAACTCAGAGGCTGTGTCTGGCCTCTTCATTTTACAAAGGAGGAAACTGAGGCTCAGAGATATCATAGATCTAGAGCTGGAAGGGAACTCAGAGGCTGTGTCTGGCCCCTTCATTTTACAAAGGAGGAAACTGAGGCTCAGAGATATAGATCTAGAGCTGGAAGGGACCTCAAAGGTCATCAAGCTCACCCTCATCATTTTGTGGAGAAGGAAATAGAATAAAGAAAGAGGCTCCAGCAGTTTCTACACTCTTGGAAAGGCTTCCAGTCCTGTGGTCCTGGGGACAGACTGCCTGTTGACTGAGGGCCAACCTAGGGAAGCGCTTCTTTTAAACTCTTACTTTCTATCTTGCTTTCTTCTAAGTATTGATCCTAAGACAGAAAAGTGGCAAGGACTAGGCAATGGGGGTTAAGGGGACTTGCCCAGGGTCACACAGCTAGGAAGTGTCTGAGGCCAGGGAAGCACTTATGAAAAGTAAATTCTTGAGTTATGCAAAAAAATAAATAAACAAAAGGCTCAAATGGCTCTCATGCTGCCCAGTCCCCTAATGTTTCCGCAAGGAACAGTTAGTAGAATGCCAGAAAATAGATTTGTTGCCAAAGGATCTGGGTTTGAATCCTGCTTCTGCTACTTACTAGCCAAATGCCTTTTGGACAAATTACCAAAATTCTCTTGGCACAGTGTGAGGAAAGTCAGCCTTGGAGTCAGGAAACAAAACCCAGCTCTGACTGGCAATGCCTCTGTGGCCCTGGACAAATCACTTAAGCCCTCCATGCCCTGGCAATTCCAGCCATATAAATTGTAGAACAGGTAGTAAGATTACCAGTGATAGAGAGGGTTCTCTCACATGAAGTTTCCTATAATTCTTAAATCACGGGTTGATTGTTTATGTTTTTGTTTTTAAAGTCCTTTCCTAATTTTTGTAACCCCATTTGGGATTTTCCTAGCAAAAAATACTAGAATGGTTTGCCTTTTCCTTCTCCAGATCATTTTACAGATGGGGAAACTGAGGCAAGCAGAGTTACGTGACTTGCCTAGGGTCATATAGTGTTTGAGGTAGGATATGAACTCGGGTCTTCTGGACTACGGGTCCTGTGCTCTCTCCACTCTACCACCTGGCTGCCCTAAAACCACAGGGGTAACTCTTAAAAAGGGGACGGAGGGTCCTGAGAATTGAGATTTTTAGACAGTCTCTGTGTGCTGGAGGAGACAGAGTCTCTTTTCATCCAGCTGATGCTTTTTGCAAAGGATCGGGTGCGTTTTGTAGAGGGACAAAGGCCTCTCGATGCCAGGATCCTGCCCGAGAGGGACCGGGCTGCCTGCTCCCAGCAGCTTTTGCCCTCCCAGGCTCTGCCCCAATCACGAGGGCTGTGCCAGTGTGAACACGCCGGCTCCCCTCGGGGAGAAGCATCCATCCTGAGCAGCCTGGGCCCTGCCAGGGCTGGTACATGACAGGAGCTCCTGCCCCCTGGAGGCCAGTCCAGAGCCACACACCACCCGCTCGACCTTGACGAGGCATCTCTGTCCTTGGGGGAAAGAGGCTCCCGGGGCCAGTTCATTCAAGCACAAAGCAGCCAATCAGAAGCTCCCGAGGCTGCTCTGGAGACAGGATCCGGCCAGCCTCCTCCACAAAGGACCGCTGAGGGGGAGAAAGAGACCCAGGAGACCCCGTGCTCCCCAGAGCTGGGGCTGGGGCCAGAGAGGGCCAGAGAGGGCCGAAGGGCACCTCGTGGAGTCTCTTACGCCACCGATGAAGAAAAAGAGGGGCGAATGATTTGTCCACGGTCATACAGCTAGCTGTGCCCAAATTTAAACCTGCGTCTCCTCATCCCCAGTCTGGTGGGCCCTCTGCTGACTAGAAATCCCATCCCAGGATGATAGATTTGGGTCTCGAAAAGACCTTGAGGCCATCTGGTCCAGCTCTCTCATGTTCCAGATGAGAACACTGAGGCTGAGAGAAATTAAGTAATAACAATACTTTAAGGTTTAAAACAAATTTTACATAAGCTATTTAAGTTTATTCTCACAATAACCCTGTGAGACGTGTACTATTATCATACCTATTTTACAGATGAGGAAACTGAGGCCAAGAGATTGTGATAATAAGACTAAGCCTGCTTGGTCCAGCTCCCTAATGTTACAGATGAGGAAACTGAGGCTAAGGGAAATTAAGTACTACCACCACTCCTACTAATAATAACTATTTCTCTAACATCTTTTTGTTTTGTTTTATAGTGTCCTGCTGCCTTGTGAGGTCACTTGATTCTAGTTGTTTTACTCGGGTTCTTAAAGATTGGATTTCATCTTTGGCTTTTTCTCTAACATCTTAAGGCTTAAAAATCAAATGTTATGTACACCATCTAATTTTATTCTCACGATAACCCTGCGAGATGTGTGCTATTATCATACCTATCTTCCAGATGAGGAAACTGAGGCCAAGAGGTTGTGATGATGATGATGATGATGATAATAAGACCTTGAGGCTGCTTGGTCCAGCTCCCTCATGTTACAGATGAGGAAACTGAGGCTGAGAGAAACTAAGTAATAATAATAGTGACTACTCTCAGCAGAGCAATGATCTGGGACAGTTCTGAAGGTCTTTACGACAGGCAATGCCCTCCACCTCCAGAGAAAGAATTTGGGGGGTCGGAGGAGGATCAAAGCAGACTCTCTTTCCCGTCGGGGTATCTATGGTTTTATTTGGGGGTTCTGGTTTCATATGAGGGTGCTCTTACAACAATGACCAATATGGAAGTGAGGTTTGCACAATGATTCATGTATACCCCAGATCCAATTGCTGACCGTCTCAGAGAGGGGAGGGAGGGAGAGAAGGAGACTGTTTGGATCTTATTGTTTTGAAAAATGTATGTTGAAAATGATTATTACATGTAATTGGGGAAATAAAATCTCTTTGAATCAAAAAGAAAGAAAAAAAGAGAAAGACTCCTACTAACCCGAGCTGCTATTTATCCAACACTGTAAGGTTTGCAAAGCAAACTGTCCAAAAGCTCTCTTATTTGATTCTCACATTCACGCGGCAAGCTAGGTGCTCTTCTCATATCTATTTTACAGATGAGAAAATGGAGCCCAAGAATGCTTTAGTGACTTGCCCTGGATCGGGCAGGATCTGAACTCGGGTCTTTCTGACTTCAGATCCAGCATCCGTGCGCTACACCCATGTGTACTGAGGAGTTAAGGGAGAGGTCAGCTTCCCTGGCCAGCTGTGGCAGTAAGTAGTCATTAGGTTGAAGGAACATTAGAAATGAATAATTGGATCAGAGAGCTTAGAAGGATAAAGCCGGTGCTGATTAGGAGGGAGATTGGCCTTTTTTCACTGATCCTCCCTATTGCTCTTCCAGGATCCTGGGTGTAGGGCTGGCCCCCATTGGGGGGAGGTCCGAGGAGAAGAAGGGAATGACTGCTAGTGCCAGGCGCTCCATAAATAGTACCTCATTTAACCTCAGCACACCCAGTGAGACAGGGTTATTATCCCCATTTTACAGTTGAGTAAAGTGACTTGCCCAGGATCACCTAGCTAGGCAGGATTTGAACTCGGGCTTTCCTAAGTCCGGGGCTCTCCACTGCTGCCCACCTCGTCCCTAAGGAAGGAGAGGGGAGATAGTATGTAAGAGCTGGGCAGACTCTTCTACCCATTCGGGGCCATTGTACACTAGGCTTGTGGAAGGAGATGTGTTCGCCTTGCCATGACTTTGGCTGAGGAGGGATGTGTTTCCTCTAGTAAGAAGCCAGCAGATTCCCCACTTAGGGTACGTTTTCACAGAGTCCTAGATTGAGAGCTGGAGGGCACCTCAGAGGCCTTTTACAGTGAGGAATCCAAGACAGAACCCAGGACTTGCCTAGGGTCCCTGTGTCCAAGGTGACATTTGAATCTGCATTTTCCTGACTCTTGACACTAACTAGCTGTGTAACCTTGAGCAAGTCACTTCACCCTTGTGCCTCGATTTCCCCAGCTGTCCAATGAGCCAGAGAAGTAACGGGCAAACCACTTCAGCATCTTTGCCAAGAAAACCCCAAATGGGGTTATGAAGAGTCAAACAGGACGGAAACAACACAAGTCCAGCCCTCTCTTCACTACACAACGATGGCTCTCATTGCCTCTTGCAGGCAGGGAGAGAGATAAAGCCATGATTTCCTGGGGGGTAAAGAGCTCCCTCTGAGTTCCAACAAAGGGGTTCCATGATGCTGCATCCATTCAGGGCTACATCCCCAGACCTTGGTCCTGCGCTGCAGTCTTAACACAATTATGCACTGATAATCTGGTTTCCCTCAGCCTCCCCCTCGCACTGTGATCTATATTTAATATATTCTTATTTATTTTGTTAAATATTTCCAAATGACATTTTAATCTGGCTCAGGCCTTACTCAGGAGTATTATGGGCCACACACCAATGGCCCAAAGCACAGAGAGTTTGTTAAATGATTTTGCCCTGAGTTACACAACCGATATATTTGTCAGAGTCAAGCCCTGGACTCTGGCCTTTCTGAATCTCTAAGGTCAGCTTTCCTGCTTTCCATTTCATAGATGGATAAAACGAGTCTCAGAAAATATAAAGAGGTAGCTAGGTGTTGAGAATGTCCCCAGGACTAGACTCAGATATTAGCTGTGTGATTCTGGGCAAGTAACTCTCTCTCTCTCTCTCTCTCTCTCTCTCTCTCTCTCTCTCTCTCTCTCTCTCTCTCTCTGTCTCTGTCTCTGTCTCTGTCTCTGTCTCTGTCTCTCTCTCTCTCTCTCTCTCTCTGTCTCTGTCTCTGTCTCTCTCTCTCTCTCTCTCTCTCTCTCTCTCTCTCTCTCTGTCTCTCTCTCTGTCTCTCTCTCTCTGTCTCTCCATCTCTCCCTCCCTCCCTGTCTCTCTCTCTCTCCCTCTCTGTCTCTCCATCTCTCTCCCTCTCTCTCTCCCTGTCTCTCTCCCCATCTCTCTCTCCATCTCTGTCTCTCCATCTCTCTCCCTTTGTCTCTCTCTCTCTCCCTCTCCCTCTCCCTCTCTCTCTCTCTCTCTCTCTCTCTCTCTCTCTCTCTCTCTCTCTCTCTCTCTCTCTCTCTCTCTCTCTCCCTCTCTGTCTCTCCATCTCTCCCTCCCTCCCTGTCTCTCTCTCTCCCTGTCTCTCCATCTCTCTCTCTCTCCATCTCTCTCCCTTTGTCTCTCTCTCCCTCTCTCTTTCTCTCTCCCTCTGTGTGTGTCTCTCTCTCTTTCTCTCTCTCTCTCCCTCTCCCTCCTTCCCCATAGCTCTCTCCCTCTCTGTCTCTCCATATCTCTCTCTCTTCATCTCTCTCTTTGTCTCTCCCTCTCTCTCTCCCCGTCTCTCTCTCCCTCTCTGTCTCTACATCTCTCTCTCTCTTTTCATCTCTCTCTTTGTCTCTCTCTCTCCCCCCTCTCTGTCTCTCTGTCTCTCTCTCTCCTTCTCTGTCTCTCCATCTCTCTCCCTTTGTCTCTCTCTCTCCCTCTCTCTCTCTTTCTCTCTCCCTCTCTCTGTGTGTGTCTCTCTCTTTCTCTCTCTCTCCCTCTCCCTCCTTCCCCATCACTCTCTCCCTCTCTGTCTCTCCATATCTCTCTCTTCATCTCTCTCTCTTTGTCTCTCCCTCTCTCTCTCCCCGTCTCTCTCCCCCTCTCTGTCTCTCCATCTCTCTCTGACTCTCCCCCCCTCCTGTTTCTTCATCTGTAAAATGGGAATAATAACAACACCTACCTCTCTGGGCCATTGTGAGGATCAAATGAGATAAGCTTTACAAAGCCCCCTACAAACCCAAGTACCATCGAGCATCATTATTATTGACCACAACAATAACGGCACATAACAGATCGGCTTATTAACAATAACAACAAAGCGACACCAGATAGCTCTGAAGTGTCTGGGCCCAGATCCTGGGACTTGAAGGCCAGTGCTCTTCCTCTGCCATTAAGTCACCTTTCCAAAGACACAAGCTAAGAAAGAGGCTCTTGCCTCGGCACTAACCCAGGCAGAATTTCATTTCCGTAAAGCAGGTTCCTCATTTCGCCCCCCAGCTCTGTAATGCTGAATGTTTGGGGGCTAAAAGCACCCCAGCTCCCCAGTGGAATCCAGAGTCAGGCTTGGGAGCAGTGCATTTTCTGCCTACTACATTCACCAAAGCAGACTTTGCCGGGCCCCTGATCCATCTGAGAGATCGCCATGGCGAGCAGGGGTTGGGAAACAATAATTGCTCTGGAGGCTCTGGCACAAATAAACCCCTTTTTCTCTTTAAAAAGCCCTTCGGGTCTCCCTGGGGTGCCAACCCTAAATGAACTGGACTTTGAAGCCGAAGCCCACAGCCCCATTAGCCAGAGAGGCTCCCGGAGGGAGGCATTAAATATTTGATGGGCCGCTCTTGCTCCACTGCTTCCCGTGACCCCAGTGGCATTTCAGAAAGGCTGTCAGGGTACTGGGCTGGACCAATCTCTTCATTTCCAGGCTAAGAAAGCAGAAAGCAGCCCAGGGACACACAGAGGAGCTTCTCTGAGCAGCCACTGTAGAAGCCCACGTAAATAGACCCGGCAGGACTGATAACAATGGTGGCAGCGATGGTCAGCAAAGAACTGCACAAGCGGGGCTTCTGTGATGCTCCAGCCTTGCCTGGCCGCATCCTTCTGCCCACCCACCCCCTCACCCCAAGCCTCGGATGCCCTGATAGCACGGTCTACACCCCCTCCCCGTGTCACACTGTACAAACCTGCCCTACACTGGCACATTCATTAACTTCAGCCACGCAGCCCTAGAGCTAGCCCATCACCACGCCAGCTAGTCAAGACCAGCACAGTCCCTGCAAGAATGCATCAGCTCACCACTGCGCTACCAAGCCCAGTGATGGGCCAATGCTGCAATGTGGGGAAATGTGTTAGCGCCTCAATGTCAGACCTCTGCAATGATCAGCTGCTGCAGAGTAGCATTTGGAGAAGGGCTGGGCAACACCGGAGCACAGTCCGCTGTCCCAGGAGTGCACCCATAGGTCCTCGAACCCAGATCCCTAACCCATTTGGTTCAGCTTAATGGAAACTATCAGGACTCTCCAGACAAAGCCCAGCCTCCCATCACTCGATGGGGTTTCTCCGAGCTCCAGGCAGGCTGATGCCATCAGATGACTGCATTGCACCCTTCTCCTGTCTGTGGCAGTCTTCCTTCTCACGACTGCACCAGTGAGAGTTTTGCCTGAGTCAAACTCGGAGGATTGACAGAAAGCCCCCCCCCCCCATTTTTTAATGAAAAAGGAAGAAAGCCCAAGGGCTGCTGGGGAGTTCGGCTGCTCATTTCCCACCCAGCACCCCCTTCCCTTCTCTTGTTCCCCCACTGCCCCCTGCTAATGCTGGCAGTCTATTTTCAGCCTCGAGCTCCCTGTCTGCCTGGCACTCCTTCCTGGTCACAGGCAGGATGATGGGTGAAACAACCTCCCCAAGGCCTTTCCAGTCCCAGGATTCCAACTTCCTCCAACTGGGGATGGGGGTTTGGACTCTGTTTCCACATGCCGCTTCCAAACCAGTGGCCAAACTGCAGTCCTAATGGGATGCCACAATGCCAACCTGCAGAACTCAGTGTTTCACTCACTACTTCCCCACAGCCAGCCACTGCATTGATTCCAGTTTCCAAGTCCGGGTTTCTCCCTTCTCCTCCCGGTACCCCTAAGCGCTGCCCTCTACCACCCACAGCCCCCTTCCTCGCCACGGTGCCCACTTCTTGCCGCATTCCCGGGCACTCGGGCAGACTTTTCCACTCCCTTTCCTCCCCCACATGCATCTGGCCTGACTCTCCGGGACTTTGAGTGCTCGGGGCCATCACAGACTCGGGAAAGACGAATTCTAACTCAGTCCGAGTGGATCGTCCTTGACGCTTTTCCCTGATCTGCCCCCACTCCGTTCCCAGGCGGATTCCGACTCTCGGTTCCTTTGGGTCCGGGTAGCGAGGGGTGGGCGGGCCGGACCGGAGCCCCGAAAACCCTTCCTGCAGCCGAGCTGACTCCACCCTGCCCTGGCCGGCGCCTCCAACCCTAGGTCACACACAATTCAGCAGCCGAGGCTCCAACCCCAGCCCCCCCTTCCGCGTTGTCCCCAGGCTCTTGGCTTCTCCGGCCATGCCCCGAGCCCCGAAGAGCCGCTTGCAGGGCTGGTAGTCATGCAGAAGGCTGCCAGGGCCAATCGAGGGGCATCGGTGCCCTGAAACGAAGTGGCCAGGAACGGGCAACTCCACGGACAAGCAGGACCCGAGCGCCCGGCTCTGGGCTAGCTCAGAGGCGAGCGGCGGACAGCGCAGAGGGTGCTGAAGCTGTGTGGGGAGGGATGCGGCAGAGGGGAGGAAGAGGGACAGCGGCGCCGGGTCAGGAAGTCTGCCCCGCGAGCGAAGCCGCTGCCCGCGTAAGAGAGGCGAAGGTCGAGCCCAGGTCAGCAGAGGTGATGAGGGGGTCAAGGAGCCAGTCGGGGCTCCCCGGGGTTTGCTGGTCCCTGACTCGCCCCAGGAGCCGCAGAGATGAAGCTGGCCGGCTTCCAAGGTCTCTGCTCCCTAGGCTACCAGCCCACCCCTGGCCCCGCTTGGCGAGGGGCCGGCGCTCCCGAGCAGGAGGTGGGATTGGGGGGGAAGCACTGCCCGACCCGGGGCTGGGGGCGGAGTGCAGGGCGCGGCCCTTACCTGGCCGAAGGCGGAACTGAGCATGGGGCGCAGTTGGTGGAGGAACGGGTCTGCCTCCTGCACCGCGGCTCCGGTCCGGGCTCCGGCCGCCCGCAGGGACTCCCGGGAGCGCTGCCGGAGGCCGAGCGCAGGGGACAGCCCCCGTTCCTCCCCATCCCGCCCGAGGGGCTGCGGCGGCAGCGGCTGCGGAGGCGGCAACGGCGGGGACTCCCGGCAGCCCGGGGCCGGGGAGCGCGGCCAGCTCCCCCGAGCCCCCTCCTCCCGCGGCCGGCACAGGGGCCTCCGCGAGCTGGGGTCCCCGGGTGACGGCGGCGGCGGCGTCCCGGGGCAGCCAGGCTGCGGGCGCAGGGGGCGGCGACCGTGCGGCCCCAGCTCCCGGGCCGGGCCCTGGCGGGGCTCCGCGCCCGCCGCCGCCGCCGCCGAGCGCTGGGGAGCCCGGCTGCCCCCGCCCGCCGCCGCCACCGTCGCCGCCTTCAGCAGCGACGTCTTGGACTCGCTCTTGGCAATGGACGAGCTCATCTCGGCGGTGCCCGCGCTCGCATGGCCCGGCGGGGGCGGGGGCGGCGCGGAGCAGACCCCCCTCAGGCGGAGCCCCGGGCGCCCGGCGGGAGCCTAGCCAGAGGACGCGCTGGAGGCGGGCGCCGTCCCCCAACCGCTTAAATGCGGCCCCGCCGCCGCCGCCACCGCCGCCGCCGCCCATGTGACAGCGCAGCCTCTGCGCCCCGAGCCGCGGGCTCCCAGCTAGCGGAACCCAGCCGGAGGCTGGGGGCCGGGGAGAGCTGAAGGAGGGGCCTGGGGCCGGCCCCCGCTCCCGCCCCCTCCTGCCCCCGCCCGCCCAGGTGGCCCCGCCCCATCCACCGAGGGGAGGGCACACCTGCCCCTGCAGGCGGGGCGAGCTCGGTGGCTTCCCTCCAGGGATGGTCAACTGGAGTCAGGGACCCCGACTCGGACCCGAGAAGGACACTTGGAGGGGGCTTCCTGTGCCCCTCCCCTGGGGCAACCCTCCCCCCCCCCCCCCGCCCCTCCTTCCCTGACTTGTCTCTGCACCTGAACCCTGGAGGAGAGCCGGCTGAAAATGGAGCCCTTTTATAGACTGACCCATCCATTACCAACTTTTAGAGCCCTGAGTTCAAATTCCACTTCAGCTACCTATTTCTTATATTTCACCTGGGTGACCTCCAGCGAGTCCCTTTACATCTTGGGATCTCTTTTCTTCATTTGTACCATGCAAGAAAGGGTAAGACTAACTAGGTGTCTTCTGAACTCTAAATCATATGATCCCAGTGTACAGGGGACTCAGCAGAGTGTCACAGGGGAAAATCTTCAGGCTCAGAGGCAGGAGCCTGGGGCAGCCCTACTCTACCTCTTTGCCCTGGGACCTTGAACAAATCCCTTCACCTCTACAGGCTTTCAGAAGAAAGGAAACTGAGGCCCAAGGAGGATAAATGACTTGCCCAGGGTGACTTGTTTTTTTCCTCTTCTTCAAAATAGAAGATGTTGATTTGGAAGGTTTCTAAGGAGCCTTCCAGCTGCCACATTTAAGTTTATTCCAGGCAGTTCAACCCAGTGGAATGCACAGTGGCCTAGGAAACTAGCTACCCAGAGGGCCAAATGAGCAGGGAAGTGTGGGAAATTGTTCCACCTTCTGTCGTGGGGGATTGAATTGCAGGGCATAGCAATTCAATCCCTCTGAAGAGAAAGGAGGGAAGCAGACTATAGATTAACTGCCCTGGTCACTGTTTGTTAGCTCTGTTCTAATAGGCAGGGTGGACAGAATCCATTCATTCACCCAGAGGATGAATGCAGTCAATCGAGGTTCTGGCTGCTGCAGCTCCTGTTATAATGGAGGGTCTGCCAGGATTAGCAACACATAATGTTTCTTGTTTCTCTTTTTCTCCCATTTTTTATTGGCATGCAAACCCTCTTCCATACTGGTCACTGTTGGAAGAGCAGAGTCCCACCTAGCCCAAACCCCAAATAAAAGCAGAGATTCACTGATGGGAGAGACGACTCCAGCAGGTCTTTCTCTGGAGCTGGAGAGCATCAGTCCTCCAGGATTGTCCCACATCATTGCACTGCTGAGAGGAGCCCAGGTTTCACAGATAATATTGCTGCTGTTGTGTATATTGTTCTCCTTATTTCTCTCTGTAGTTCTTTCCTGCTTTGTCTGAAATCATCCTGTTTATCATTTCATATAGCCCAAAAGTATTCCATCACCAACATATACTACAGTTGGTTCAGCCATTCTCCATTGTATGGCCATCCCCTCACTTTCCAATTCTTTGCCACCCCCAAAAGAGCAGCTATAAATATTTTTGTACAAGAGGTCCTTTCCCCTTTTTTATGATCTCTTTGGGATCTTTGGGGGTCAAAGGGATGTAGGGTTTTATAGCCCTTTGGGCATAGTTCCAAATTGCCCTCCAGACTGGTTGGATCAGTTCACAGCTCCACCAATAATGCATTAGTGTTTGAATTTTGCCACTTTCCCCTCCAACATTTACCACTTTCCTTTACAGCCATATTAGCCAATCTGATAAGTATGAGCTGGTACCTCAGCATTGTTCTAATTTACATTTCTCCCATCAAGAGTGAATTAGAACATTTATAAATGTCCATCCATCCATAAATTAAAATACCTTTGCAAATCTCTGAGGAGCTTGGATGGGCTAATCCAGTCTTTTAATCCCTGCTTTTTCCAACTCCCTAAATGACTTTGGCCAAGATTCCCTAGCTACAATGGGCTGGCAAGATTCTTGTCACTTCGTATGGGAATATCAGAATCCCAATTTGGCCCCATTAGGACTGATGGATAAGAAACTAACTGCTTGGTCTACACCCCCAGGTACCTGATCTGTAAAATGGTGGAGTTACCTCATCTAGGGAGGGATAACTAAGGAAAATGAGGCCACTGCAAAGTGCTCTGCCATTATAAACGTGACTCATCAATTATAATGGTTCCAAAGAAGTAGCAGAGGGCCAGGCTGGCCTGGAAGCCTAGATAGAGTGCCTGGCACATATGGGCATTGGCAGGGGCATGTGTTGTTTTGAGACGACCAGGTTTACCAAGAGTAAAGTCGTTCTTGGCTTTCTTTCCTTCTCATTTTCCAATAAGCCTTTTTTTTTTCTCTCCAGAAGGATCAATAGAAGATTAAAGGCAAATTTTTCAAATGCTCACTCTTATCTAACATTACCTGGCTTGTTACATTCATTAGCAGGATCCTTTAAACACTAATTCCCCTTTGCTGCTAGTCAGATCTTTGCCATGTTCCCTAATCAACACAGATCCCTGAAAAAGCCCACGATGTAAAATGAGATGAGCATTTCCTCGGTGGAATTGACTGGATCTCTCAAGTCTTTCTTGTCAAATTAATTTCTTCCTGCTAGATTCACCTTTTGACAGGATCAACTTAATTTGCTCTTCCTCTGATTTTGTTTTGAGGGCAGAGATTGCCGGGTCTATGGAAGCTGGCAACACCCAGGGTGGCCAAAGGTGATGTCGTATTGGGGTCCACAAAAGGTTGGGCCAAGAGAGTTTCTGTGGATTTTTTATTGAGAGGGCTGCCTTTGCAAAGACCTTCCTGGGAACTGCTTTTGCAGCTTTTAAAATAAACCGTGCTGGGCAAAGAGAGAACAGCTGATTTCTTGAGAACCGTGGAGCTTTAATACTGGCAAGAAAAGAGGCAATGGGATTCCATTAAGGACCCAGTTCTCTCAGAGTGGTGGT
This sequence comes from Monodelphis domestica, assembly GCF_027887165.1. Taxonomy (NCBI): domain Eukaryota; kingdom Metazoa; phylum Chordata; class Mammalia; order Didelphimorphia; family Didelphidae; genus Monodelphis; species Monodelphis domestica. The sequence goes on from NC_077229.1 coordinate 30,451,209, forward strand.
ACAGTTGGCATTATGTTACTATTGAGTTTAAGATCATGGATTGATTCCCCAATGGGGTCCATTCCTTTTGCTGTGTTCCATGGATATGACTCTCCTCCCCTGACCATAGCTAGCAGGCTTACAAAGACTATGCTATAAAGGACAAAATTGTGAATGGATTAGTGAAAATCCACATTTAAAGCCAGAAAAAGGGAATCCATTCCCCTTATTTTAAGGAAATGGAGGTCCATGGCATTAAGTGACCTTTCCAAGGTCACACAGGAAATAGAACTGTAATTTGAACTCAGGTCCTTGATTGCCTAACCCATAACCCAGCCTTCCTAAATCTAAGGAGCTTCCCTAACCTTAACTACTCATCACTACTAGAAAAGAAACTCAAATCAAAATCAACAACCAGCTATTCTTTTTTTTTTCATCCTTACTTTCTTTCCAAGTAACAACTCTAGGGCAGAAGAGTAGTAAGGGTGAAGCAATTGGGGTTAAGTGACTTGCCCAGGGTCACACAGCTAGGAAGTGTCTGAGGCTAGATTGGAACCCAACTCCAGACCTGGACCTTTATCACTGAGCCATTTATTCTTACCCCTTTTATTTAAAAGCCATTATGCTCTGTATTGGGGATAGAAGAAGAAGAAAACGGCACAATCCCAGCTTTGAAGAAGCAGGTGGAGTTCACAGAGTGCTCTAGTATCTGGGTCCTGTCAGGTATGGCTCTCCCTGCAAGGATATTTACAGATTCTTTCTCCTGATCTCACATCTGTCTCCCCTTAAAGTCTTCTTCTCTTTTCCTAATCTGGCCCAAGTCTTCTCTGCTTCCTGAGGTCGTGATTAAAGGGAGAAAACGGTCATCTTCCAGGCTTTGTGCTAGCAGCTGGGCAGGATGGGATCCAAAGGGACAAATTTAGATTTCCTTAGCAAAAAGTTGACAGATTCTAAAATTTCTAGAATTCTGCTTTCGTTTGCACCCACCTAACTCCCACCCCTTTAATGTTCCCAACTCCACACATGCCCACATTCAGAAGGGCGGTATACAATGCAATGAAAAACATACACACATTCATAAACAATTCCCATTAGATGGGAGGCGGCAACGGAAGAGTCACAGCACAGCATCTTGACCTTGCCCTCCGATGTACAGAGATGAGGAGGCGGCAGGCCAGAGAGCATGTGAGCTACCCAAGGTCACACATTGAGGCAGTAAGGAGCATAGAAAAGGGAAAAGTCAGGGGCAGCTGGGTGGCTCAGTAGATTGAGATCCAGGCCCAGAGATGAGCAGGACCTGGGTTCAAATATGACCTCAGATACTTCCCAGCTGTGTGACCCTGGGCAAATCACCTAACCCCCATTGCCTTGCCCTTTCCTCTAACCCCCATTGCCTTGCCCTTTCCTCTCTTCTCCATTAGAACTGAGACATTGTATTGATTCTAAGATGGAATGTAGTGGTTTAAAAAAAAAGAAAAGAGAAGAATCTGTGTCTCTCCAGATGCTTTATCTTCCCTCTGTCCTCTCCCCAATATTCAGATAAACTAAAAATAACAAAAATCTTAAATTTCATAGATATGTAGCCTCTCTCAGGAGTTCTGAACTTTTTTTTTGTCCATAGACTCTTTTAGCAGTCTGCCGAAGTCTATGAACTCTTTCTCAGAATAATTTTAAATTTTTAAATTAAAAATAAAATTAAGACAATTGGTGTTAAGTGACTTGCCCACGGTCACACGGCTAGGAAACAAAGGCCTGAGATTAGATTTGAATCCAGGTCTTCCTGACTCAAGGTCCGGTATTCTGTCCACTGTGCTACCCAGCTGTTCCAGGATAATGGGTTTCTTTTGTTTTTTTCTTAAACCCTCACCTTCCACCTTAAAATCAATATTCTGTATTGGTTCCAAGGCAGAGGAGCCAGAATGATATTTTTAACTGCATAAAACAGGAAGTATGACACAGGAAAGCAACAGGAGTGAAATATGGTGGGGTGGTCAAAGGGGGGGTTGGGGGGGGGGTCCAAGTTCCCAGCTCCCACATTATGAGTCCCTGCCTCTGCTTTGACTCGGTAAGATGAGAACAGGCAGAGCTGTCTGCGGGGATGCGCTTGCTTTTCCTTAGGTTATTGCAGCAGCTGCCCAGTCCGTCGGGTCCCCCGGATCCAGACTCGAGCACCAAGCGGCCAAGCCTGGCCGTCACCCCTAGAGCCCAGCCATCTTATTTCCATAGGCAAGAGGGTGCTGCGTGTCATTGACTGCAGGCTTCATCCCAAATTAGAGTCAGCCAACAATGCAGTCTGTGAGCAGGGCGGGGACATCTGTGGCAGTTGGAGCTCTGCCCGGCCCTCCACTGAGCAGACCTACTGAGTACGGTGCTGCCAGGAACTGAGTGGGTACCGCAGAGGAAGCTCTCCTGCCTTGACTAATGGAGGGAGAGATATTCCCGCGAGAACTCTAAGCGGGGCCTCTGCCCCAGCCCTGAGGTCCGAGCTCCGCACAACAAAGGCTGGCTGCTCTCTGGGGCCAGGAGACTTACCTCAGACACTCTTCGACCCCTGTTTATCTTCCATTTTCCTCATTGGTAAAATGGGGAGAAAAATGGCACCTACCTGGCTAGGGTTGTTCTGAAGATCAAATGAGATCTTCGTTGTAAACAAAGTATCGGGCGCGTAAGAAGCACTCTAGAAACATTAGCCAGTTGGGTTACTGGTATAATATCTAGTGGTATTATTGCTGTCTGTAAAGGAGAATAATAGCATCTTCCTCACAGAGTAACAAAGATTTAAGCGCATTCTTTTTTTTTTTAACCCTCGACTTCTATCTTAGGATCAATACTAAGTATTGGTTCCAAGGCAGAAGAATAGTAACAACGGGGGTTAACCAGGGTCACTCGGCTAGGAAGTGTCTAAGGCTGGATTTGAACCCAGGACTGGCTCTCAATTCACTGAGCCAGCCAGCTGCCCCTCAAATGCACTATGGAGCACTGTTTATTTATGAGCCCACTTGGCTCAAGGTGTAGGCAGGATGCTCCTCGGGATCTCAGCCTCAGGCTTGTTGGACAGGGCTCTTCCGGGAAGAGGTTTCCTCTGCATTAGCCAGTTCTTGGAACCCGCAGTGCCCCAAACAGCACTGCCCCAAAGATGGAGCCCCGTTAAAGGCGCGGCGCTGCCCAGAGGACGCTCATCTGCAGGTGTCTGACTCACTTCGTGGACCGCAAGGGATTGAGGGAGCCGCCAAGAAAGTGGCCCCCAGACACGCGGCTGATACAGCCAGTCCTGACACTGCTGCGTGTAACCCAGCAACGGGGAAGGAGACCGGGAGCGAGCCGAGGGGCTGAGCCCGCGGCAGCTCCCCGCTCTCTGAGGGCCGGACCAGTCTCCCAAGTTCCCCGGCGGCCCTTCCGCCCCCTCGCTTCTGCGCTTCCGTGCCTCGGATTCATCGCCGGCTCAGGGGAGAACAAACTGAGCGCCACGAGCCAATGCCAGCCGGCCGTCCCACTCCGGAGCGGCCCGAGCCCCGCGTGTCTGCCGCGACCACGAGGCTCGGAGCGTGTCCGGGGCTGCGCAGCGGCACCATCTGCCGATTGCTCAGGGGGACAGAACAAACCAGCGAGGCACGAAGACGAGGTTATGTAACATCCCAAAGGGCTGTTTTCCAAGCGAAACAAATGGGACGAATGCAGCCGCTCCGTCAGTGTCGGCGACGAGTCACAAAGGGCTCGTCCCTGGCTGCTCCGGGAGGACCTCATTAACCGGGGACGCGGCGTGCCATTCAGCGCCTCCTGGCAATGCCACTTCGGGCAGCTGCCGGATGCGGCTGCTCTTCCTGAGGCGGCATCCTGGCTCCGACCTCTTCAGCCCTGCCCTGCGGCGAGCTCTTTCGGAAGGTGACCCTGGCCGAGTCCCTCCAAGGGGGGCCGGCCTGAAGAATGCCGCCAGCACCCAGCCGCGACGGCCTTTGACCCACTGCATTGTTTCACTCGAGAAGGCAAAGAAAACAGAGGCGATTGGATAAAAATGTTTATTTCCGAGTAAAATATAATACACGTACATGCACAAAGTACACTCACCTATGTCTACGTATATTTCTATAGGACATATTTATATTCTATATTATACTTTAGTATGATATTTATACTCCATATATTATTCCCACACATTTATATTCTATATATTTTATACATAGCATAATATTTCTATTCTATATAATATTTGCATCCTGCATAGTATATTATTTATAAAATAAATTATATATCTTATATTATTCACATACTTTTACATTCTATATGTTTATACATAATATAATATTTCTATTCTATGTAATATTTGCATCCTATATATTATATTTTTCATACAATATATTTTATATCTTATAATATATTATATATCTTATATTATTCACATACTTTCACATTCTATATATTTATACATAATATAACATTTCTATTCTATGTAATATTTGCATCCTATATATTATATTATTCATACAACATATTTTATATCTTATATTATTCATATAATATATTCTATATTTTATATTATTCACATATATTTATATTCTATATATTTTATACATAACATATTTATATTCTATATAATATTTACATCCTATATATTATATTATTTATATAATATATTCTTTATCTTATGTTATTCCCATACATTTATATTCTATATATTTATACATAATATAATATTTCTATTCTATATAATATTTACATCCTGTATATTATATTATTTATATAATATAATCTATATCTTATTTTATTAATAGCAGTAGTAGTAGTAGTCTCTCGGTAACCGAGGATGACGATTGTCTTTGTGCGTTTTTGTGCACAAAGACACTTGTGCATGAAGATTTAAGTGGAAAAGTCGATGCACAGAGACAGTCCCACTCTCTCGGCATTGGAAGCCTGGGTCCAGTGGCATGAAAGGTCGTTACACTTGGAGACTTCCTCAGCTGCATTGGATGGCCGGGTTGTCTTTTGTGCTCCAACACGCCCTAAGCACTCCACAGTGCTTTGCTGCATCGCCCTCTCAGCCGTTGAACCTTCTTGCTGGTTTCTTCCGCCTGTTCCACCGAAGCAGACTTCACATGCTGGGTGAGCAAAGCCCTGGTTTACCAGGGGTCGATGACCCGATGGCTACCCTCACAAGGTTTGGCTGGCCTGTTGAAGCCATTGCCCAGAGTGTGGCCGCTGCTGCATGCTAGCAGCTACTGGGAGCCACAAGTGAGAGCTGGGTGTCAGGTGGGGGTCAGAGGTTGAAGAGCTGCCCTAGAAGGGCACGACAAGCCCTCTGTACCAGAGATGCTAACCCTCCCTGAGCACCCCTAATATACATTTATATTCTACATATCTTTATAAATAATATAATATTTCAGTTCTCTATATTATATTATTTATGTATAATATTTATATCATATATTATATCATCACATAATATATTCTGTTATTGGAATTATATTATAACATAATATATGATATATGCAATAGTATATAATATATAATACTTTATGTAACCTATTTTATACAACACATAATGCTATATAATATATAACAGTAATATAATATATAAAATAATTATATTGTTGCATGATATATGCATGCATATATTGTTCGTACATGTATATTTACATTTTTTTTACATCAGTTGGCACATCTCATCCTTCTAGTGTTAATCCTTCTGTCTCAATTTCCTCATCATTTTTTATTTTAAACCCTCACCTTCCTGTCTTGAAATCAATACTGTGTATTGGTTCCAATGCAGAAGAGCAATAAGGGGTAGGCAGTGGGTGTTAAGTGACTTGTCCAGGGTCACACAGCCAGGAAGTGTCTGAAGCCAGATTTGAACCCAGGAGGCCTGGCTCTCAACCTACTGAGCCACCCAGCTACTCCCTCTTCATCTGTTAAATGAGGAGAATAATAACGCTTGGGCTTTCACTGTTATAGTGAGGATAAAATGAAATGATACGCTTGAAGCTATAAAGTGTTTTATAAATGTTGGCCACCACCATCATCATTCAGTTCTCCACTATGGCTACCATTTCCCACTTTACTGCAGGCTTGTTAACTGACTGACTGATGGCTTGATTCCCCAAACCTATACTGAATGCTCACTCTCTTCCTGGGCAGCCGCTGGAGATTTCTTTCACCCTCACATCAATAAAATGAGCGACACGAACAAGGGCTGGCCTCAGGGATTTCGGCTCGAATCCAGCAGATAACATGTGGAGATGCCCTGATTTTCAAAAGTAGGAGGGACCTGAGGAGCCCCATCAAATCCAACCCATAACATAGAAAGATTCAGTACACTGACAAGTGGACGGCTAATCTTGGCTCAAAGATGGCCAGCGAGGGGCAGGTAAGGTGGCAAAGTGGCTAGTGCCAGACCTGGAGGCAAGAAGACCTGGGTTCAAATGTGACCTCAGACCCTACATAGCTGTGTGACTCTGGGCAAGTAGTCATTTGTCTCCAAGTTGTTAACAAGATAGAAAGTAAAAGTTTAAATAATTTTTTTTAAAGTATGATGAGTGAAAAGGAACTTATTCCCTTCTGGGGAGTCCAGTCCACCTTGGGATGACACTAGGTGTGAAGGGTTTTTTTTTCCTCATTAGATTTAAATTTATTTCTTTGTGTCTTCCTTCCCTTGGTGCCAGGCTGCGCTCTCTAGTTCTGTATAAACAATGGAATCCTAGATACAATCAGATAAATGCTCCTGAAGGGACAAAGTTCCCTGGGAGCAGAAAAGAGGATGATGACATTGCTTCCAACTAGGGGAAATGGGAAAAAAAGTGGCATCAGACCTGGCTCTGCAATGATGGCTGGAAATTTTTTTTTTCCAAAAATGTGCTTATATTGGAGGGAGACAACACATATGTTTGAGAGAGTTGAGGTGCTGGACAGATGAAAAGGCTTGCACGTTCTAAGGGTGCCACCACACAGTGCCAGAGGCCCTTAGCATGGAAAGGTAGGGCACATGGAAGTGCCAAGCATCTGGATGATAGATAGAGCATGGAGATTCAACATCTTACCAAAATATTATAGCTGGAGACTCCCAGCACATGGAAGCACTCATTTAATTATTTATTTATTTGTTTGTTTGTTTGTTTGTTTGTTCATTCATTTATTTATTTGTTTGTTTATTTATTTATCTAGTTTTTATGTATTTGTTTGTTTATTTATTGTTTATTATTTAAATGTTTTCAACCAAGTAAAAGGGAATTCTTTATTCTCTTTGTCTATTTTGATTTAATTAACCAAAAACTTAAACATCCATACTTAACACTAAGTAAGGAGGTTCACAAGTCACTTACTTAGAGAGCTCTACCCTTTTAACTCAAACAGCCAGAAACTTGTGAATCCTTTGATAAGAGTTTACACCCTCAGAGGATGAGAGGTGGATCCCACAGACACTGTCCCCTGGGCAGTGCTAGGCAATTTGGAAGCTGTGATTGGCCCCTGTGAAGAGGGGAAGGAACAGGAAGTGATGTGGGAAAAGGACTATAAAAAGCCCAGAACTTCCTGTCTGGAGGTCCTCGACTTGAGTCTTTAGCTTGGAGCTTCTGCTTGGTGACTTGCCTTTTAGAGGTGGCTTTGCACTTGAACCTCACCTTCGACTTGGGACTTTCATCTTGGTTGAGTGAGTAGCTGGCCTTCCCTTCCTGGCTTCTGGCGATATTAGCTCCAGAAAGCCTCCTTCTCCTGGAGGAGGCTGCATTGGTGGAACCTTTGCATAAGACACCACCAACACCATCGGGTCCTCTGGCTGAGGGTTAACGAGTCCTGCTGGGACTGAGCTGGACACTGGAGCAACATTTAGTGTGATAGGCTAGATATTTTTTCTACTCTCTTCTTACATTTCTCTACTTTCACGCTTTCCACCTCTTTGTAAATAAAAGCTATTAAAAGTCATTTTGACTTGAGCTATAATATTTTTTCATTGGTGACCACAATATCACTTTAGATGTCTCATATTTTGGTCAAACCCTTAAATTTAATTCCTTACACAAGGAAAATCCATCTTTCTTCCCATTCCCTCATACCCATATGTAGAATTTTTAAAACACCCTTATCTTCAATCTTAGTATCGATTCTAAGACAGAAGAGTGTCAAAGGCTAGGCAATTGAGGTTAAGTCATTTTCCCAGAGCCACACAGGAGGTACGTATCTGAAGCTAGATTTGAATCCAGGTCCTCCTAAATCCAGATCTGGGTCTGCTCTGTGCTACCTAGCTGCTCCTCTCCCCCAAACATAGAATTTTAGAAGGAGGTGGAAGGTAGACTTCTGGACAGAGGAGGAAGAACCAAAAGTTCCTAAGTGAAAAAGGTTGGTGTATATCTGGGAATGGCCAATAAATATCACAGGATTTAAGGTGGATGGAATCTTAGAGATCACCTAGTTCAAACTTCTTATTTCAGAGGGAGATATTAAAAGCCAGAGGAGGGGAAATAACTTACCTGAGGTCACACATAGCAAACCTGAGATTTGAATCCAGGTCTTTTATTTCCACATCCACCACTCTAGTTGTCTACTCTATCCAAAGCATAGGATTATTGGAAAGGAAAAAAGACACAAAGGAATATTGATTACACAGGGGTTCTTCACAGAGACTCTATGAACTTTAAAAAATATATTTTAAGGGGGAGGCTGGGTAGCTCAGTGGATTGAGAGCCAAGCCTAGAGATGGGAGATCCTGGGTTCAAATCTGTCCTCAGACACTTCCCAGCTGTGTGACCCTGGGCAAGTCACTTCACCCCCATTGCCTAGCCCTTAAGTGTTTAAAAAAAAAGAAGAAGAAATATTTTTAGCAATTCTATTTCAATATACTTGGTTTTCTTTGTAATGGTTTGTATCTTGTTATATGCACTTAAAACCTTTATTCTGAGAAGGCTTCACCAGGACACTAAAAACACAGAGTTCCTAGCTTGTCTCTTTTTTTATAACCCTGACCTTCCATCTTAGAATAAATACCTTGTATTGGTTCTAAGGCAGAAGAGTGGTAAGAGCTAGGCAATGGGGGGGTCAAGTGACTTGCCCAGGGCCACATAGCTAGGAAGTGTCTGAGGCCAGATTTGAACCCAGGACCTCCCATCTCCAGGCCTGGCTCTCAATTCACTGAGCTACCCAGCTGCCCCTTGAGTATCAATTCTAAGAGAGAATAGTAAGGGCTAGGCAAAAGCTAGTGACTTGCCCAGGGTCACACAGCCAAGAAGTGTCTGAGGCCTCCAGTCCTGGCTCTCTATCCACTGAGCTATCTAGCTGCCACTAGGTTAAATCTTGAAAGAAATGCTAAAGACTTTATTCTGTCAGAAATAAAATGAAAAAAAATAGAATCCAGGCTTAAAAGAAGATCATGTAATCCCTCACATAAGTGAGAAAACTGAGGTTCCAAGATCAGAAATTATTCGCCCAAGAATTTTAGGAAGCAACTTTAGTATAGTAGAGAAAGCACTAAATTTAGAGCCAGGAAGATCTGAGTTCAAATCTCAGCCACTTACTAGCTGAACAAGTGACATCATCTCTCTCAGCGTCAGTTTCCTCACCTATAAAATGAGGGGGTTGGACTTTATGTCCTCTAGAGTCCCTTCCATCTATAGATCTATGATCTCACCATTCCTTTAAGGTCCCAAAGATCCTACACTGGACTCCAGACCACATGCACTCATCTCAAATCCAAGGAACTTTCTGCTCTAACATAGTGTTTCCTCCAACACCATTGAATGCTTCTGATCCGAGGAGTATTGTGGTGACTGATGAATAACATGGTTCAGAAATGTATACTATGGGGGCAATTGGGTAGCTCAGTGGATTGAGAACCAGGCCTAAAGATGGGAGGTCCTGGGTTCAAATCTGTCCTCAGACACTTCCCAGCTATGTGACCCTGGGCAAGTCACTTCACCCCCATTGCCTAGCCCTTACCACTCTTCTGCCTTGGAACTAATACATAGTATTGACTCCAAGATGGAAGGTGAGAGTTTAAAAAAAAAAAGAAAAGAAAGAAATGTATACTATACTCCATCTTGTAGGGAACCTAACTTGGAGAAGCCTGGGAAATGTTAAGGTTAAGGTTAAAAAAGGAGATCTCTCTTCTGGCCCTGAAAATGTCTCCCTATAAAGGGTATAAACATTTTCATTTAAACCATGTTTGAATCATTAAACCAAGGAAAATATTCTAAAAAACATCATTTCCACTAAAAAAAAAAAACATATTTGAGGGGCAGCTAAGTAGGTCAGGGAGTAGAGAGCCAGACCTAGAGTCTGGGAGGTCCTGGGTTCAAATCTGACCTCAGACACTTCCTAGCTGGGTGACCCTGGGCAAGTCACTTCACCTTGGTTTGCCTCTGTTTTCTTAACTATAAAATGGGGATAATAACAGCACTTTCCTCTCAGAGTGGTGAGGATCAAATGAGATAATATTTTGAAAGCTCACTATATAAATGCTATTCCTTTCCTACTACTCTATGTCTGGGGAGGTGGAGTGAAGGGTTTCCTTGTTTTGTTTTGCTAGGAATGGGCTCAGATGCTAGTTCTTCAGGGTTGCATTTTCTATTGAGGGAAACAAAGCTTAACCTAGTCATGATACTGTTAGTCTGAGGGCTTGCGTAGGATCCTTTAACTTTTTCCATCAGGAACTAGACATAAACAATATTCTAATGTTCCCAGGAAAAATCTTGGGAAGAGAAAGGAGCCCCAGGGAGTCATTTACGAGAATTGCCCCCAGGATGGACCCTCAGAACTTCTGTTCCAGTTTGTGGGTTATCTATCCACGCAGAGTAGTAAACCGAATTTGAGGAGGCAGAACACTGTTTTGAGACTAGGGGCATCTAAGGAGGTAACCGCTACGTTATGTGTTTTATAAAGCCAATTTTACCTGAATTAAGAAAGTCAGATCATTGGAGCTACAAGATTCCTTTGCCCTATACTTAGGAACCCTAACAAAAATGGCGGCCAAGGTCCTGAGGTTCTAGTCATCAAATGAGCCACCCAAACTCCGGCAGGGCTTCATTCTCTCATTCAACAAGTCCTGAGAGCCTACTACACTTCTATTCTTGGCACTCACTGATTTTTTAAAATTGGCTAATCAATAATGCAACGTGATGTCCTCTTCAGCTACCTTTTCAGAGGATGTCATCGCACATTAGCGATCTGATCAGATGCGTAACATCTATTTTTGTGATCACCAAATAGGAAATGTGGATTTTCACACTTGCAAGAGTAATTTCAGGACCATGTTAGGGGAGAACCAGAAAGAGCTTTGGAGAGATCATTCCAGTCCAACCCTTTTGTTTTGTAAATGTGGAAACAAGCCACTAAAAGTTAAGTGGCATCCACCTAGTAGTGTCTATTTTTGAATCCAGATTCTATGACTCTTGAGTCAGTGGTTTTTGGGGAGTTTTTTTTGTGATTCTTCTTCCTCTTCTTCCTTTTCCTCCTCTCCTTCCTCTCCTCCTTCTCAGACTTCTGGGGGCAGAGCCAAGATGGCAGAGTGGAGTAGAGAAGCTCAGGGTCACCATGAGAATCCCCTCCAACCAATACTGAAATAATGCCACAAAATGAATACAGGAGGGAAAGAACCAATAAGGAAACAGAGTGAAACAACTTTTAAGAAAAGAAATATTTAAAAGGTAGGCAGAGAACATCTGGGGTGAGAGGGGAGCACAGCCAGGATGACTATAGCAAGGAGTGAAGAGCAAGCCAAGAACAAGCCACACACCCCCACCCCACATCTGCTGTTCCAGGCTCCCAACCCAAGTCCTTCTCCTCCTTCTCCTTCTTTTTCTTCTTCTTCTTCTCCTCTTCCTCCTCCTTCTTTTCTTCTTCTCCTTCTTCTGTTTCTTCTCCTTTTTCTTCTTCTGTTTCTTCTCCTTCCTTCTTCTCCTTCTTCCTTCTTTTTTCTTCTTCTTTTTCTTCTTCTGTTTCTTCTCCTTCTCCTTCTTTTTCTCTTCTTCTGTTTCTTCTTCTTCTTCTTCTTCTTCTTCTTCTTCTTCTTCTTCTTCTTCTTCTTCTTCTTCTTCTTCTTCTTCTTCTTCTTCTTCTTCTTCTTCTTCTTCTTCTTCTTCTTCTTCTTCTTCTTCTTCTCCTCGTCTGCTTCCTCCTCTCCCTTCTTCTTTCTTAAAAAAAAAAAAACAGGGGGCAGCTGGGTAGCTCAGTGGATGGAGAGTCAGGCCTAGAGACTGGAGGTCCTAGGTTCAAATCTGGCCTCAGACATTTCTCAGCTGTACACAGAATCAATACACAGTATTGACTCCAAGATGGAAGGTAAGGGTTTAAAAAAAAAAAAACACCTTACTTTTTGTCTTAGTAACAACTCTAAGACAGAAGGTCAAGGACTAGGCAAATGGGGTTAAGTGACTTGTTCAGGGTCACATAGCTAGGATATGTCCATGGCCAGATTTGAACTCAGGTCTTCCCAACTCCAGGTCTGGCACTTTATATGTGCTACCTAGCTACTGCTGATAATATCTCCTTTTTAACCATAAAGATAATGCACATAGAAATAGATAGCTTGACCTTGATTTAAAAGACAATCTATTTATACCTCCCTAATTGATTCATCATCCCACTCATCAGAATGGCTTATCCAAAACTTTTTATTCCTTCTCAAGTCTTCCAGGGCTCTCACTCTCTCCACCCTCTCAGCTGAGAACCTTACCTCATATTTCACAGAAAGAATTGAAGTCATTCTCCATGAGATCCCTTCTCTCCCTTCCTCCTCATCTCCTATCACTCAGCTGCCTTCCCCTACTATTTCCACTTACACTTAGGATAGGACATATTACATAGCAGGGGCTTAATAAGTGTTTATTGACTGATTTCACCAACATATATGTGCATCTCTTTTAATATGATATTTTAATTTTAATATAAATTTATATACTTTTAATACAATACAGATATATTCATAGAAAGTAGCCTGTCAGACTTTTTTGGCAAATCTAAACATTTTCAATGCTCCTGGGGAGGTCATTATTTTAAATGTAACTAAGGACTAGTGTAAACCTTAAAATTTCTTAGACTTATAAATGTTGGAAATTTCACCATTGGGAAATTTCATACTTGAAAAATTTCCTATTGATAGTGGGTCTTGACTATTGGAATGTGAACCCCATTGGCATGAGAGGTTCCTTCTCCTCCCTTCTTAAGATTACTTTAGGACAGAAACCTTTTGCTGAACAATGGAAAGGGCTTTGACCTATGCTTAAGCATAGAACAGGAATTTCTTTGAGTCATGATTGATTTTAGAATTGATACAATGGAGATACTTGGAATGACAAAACCAGGTCTTGGAAATTGCAATCTCCACCCTACTCAGTCCTAACAGGATTGAGGAAGGGCTGCAGCATAGATCAAAATTTAATTATTCCAATCTCTACCCTACTCAGGGTAACAGGATTTAGGAAGGGCTGTAGCAAAAGATCAAGATTTAATTATTTGAGAATATGACCTCCAACAGACATGTGCAAAGCCACAGACCTCTGGGCAGTCCTGGGTTAAGCTAGAGCCACCATTGGCACAGGGAAGACATGGACAGTGATTGGTAGATGTGAGAACTGAGGGGAGGGAACTTGGATGGTTTCCTTAAAGATAGAGGGGTCTGAGCACTGAGGGGGTTTTGGAGAGTTTTGGCTCTGAGTGGTTGGAGAAGTGCTCTGAGAAGCTTGCTCTGAAGGAAGCTGGAGGTGGAGGCCCCTGAGACTGTTTCTCCATTTTGGTCATGTGAGTAATAGGGACTGATCTCCTTTCTTTGCCTCAGCTATCTAAGGGCTTGGGCCTTTTGGCCCAGCCTAAACAGAAGGGATATTTAAGCCCTATTCCCTTCTCTCCCCTTTCTCTCTCTCCCTCTCTCTCTCTATCTCTAATCCCTTTCTTCCTCCTGTTTGTAATTAAACTCTATAAAAGGTTGACGGCTGACTTGAGTTTCATTTAGGAATTACATAGCTGAATTCCTTGGCGGCCTTAAATTAATATATATATCAGTCTTTTAAAGTGATTTCCTTGTCACACTAGTCAATGGACCCAGTATTTATGAGCAGATGCAATGTGCTTGGTCACAATCCTAATGTGAACCCTGGTGCATGCACAGACAGTTCCTAACTAATTCCAGTCCAATGATGATATGAAGAGAAGCCTTTCTGATTGGCTAAAGAGACTTCTGGGTCAATATGGCCAACCAGATGAGAGACCAGCTATTTTTCTTAATTCTGACAGTGTGAACTTTAGGTTACTCCACCCTACTTAGTCTAACAAAATCAGGACTGTCTTGTGAACTTTAGATCACTCCGCCCTACTTAGATTTTACCTTATGGTGAAGATAAAATTATAATCTCCTGATTGAACAATGAAGGTTCTTACTTTATAGTAAAGCTAGAACTTTAAGCTAAATCTATTTTTAGATCTTGATACAAAAAGGTGTTAAGCAACTATAAAGGGTAAATTAATCACAAAAAGGTTAAGTAACTAACAAAAGGTGTACTTAACAAAGAAGTGTTAAGTAAGTCAAATTATCTTTACAACAGAACAGGACAGGACACTGTGTTAGCAGGAAAAGGACGGAGTACCCCACTGAATCTGAGGCAAACAGCCCAGGATCCAACTAGTGCCAGTTCTGTCCCCTTAAAAGTCACTTAGGGCAGAGACTTAGGCTAGAGAACCATAAATTGCCCAGCATGAAAAGGATTGAGATCCTTTAAGATCTAGCCCCTAGGGAAACCACCATCAGAAGGGAAGGAGTCAGAAAGAGAGTAATACTGAAGATAAACCTAAAATCACCAAAGATATCAAGGAAGAGATAAAACCTTGAACATAAGCCAATTTTTCAATAGGGAAAATATTAATATCGGAAAGGAAACGTGGTCTCTAGTTCTAATAAATAAATTTTTGGTATCTATGAGTAAATATTGCAAAACAAAGAAAAACCATGCAATAGAACGATAAAAAAAAAGACACTGAAGAAGGTGACAAAAGTATGGAACCACAACAAGCTGTTCCCAAGGGATTTAAAAGAGAAATGAGAATTATGAGAGAAGAATTGATTGGCAAAAGAGCAGAAACTGGCATTCATACAAAAATCATTAATCATCCAGGATCAGTTCTTTTTCTCTGAACTCCTTTCCAGGTACACACTTTCTAATAGTATCTCTCATTATCAGAGAAGAGAGACAATGCTGTAAGAGGAGCCGTCTCAGCCTCCATCATCCTACTCCCAAAGCCAACATGCGATGGGTCTCTTATTCTTTGCCCCTGCGTTTCTCCCTCTGTTTTAATGGAAGGAAATTGAAAATGGCTAACTTTGTAAGCTTCAAAAGATTAGGAGATCCAGTCACTAGATCTTGCCATCAGTCCCTGATGGGGTCATCAGCCAGCCAATCCAGCACTGAAACCCCAAAGGACAACTCTTGGAACCTGAGAGCAGTAGCCAAGATATAGACTTAACTACCCACTGACTATACCATATCTAGAAGTAAGTTGGTTGGGCAAAAGCCATATAAAAACTCTGTTCGTCTGAGCCTTCTCTTTCCAGGGCCTGAGCCGGACCCCCAGATGCTGGTGTACAACATCTGTCATTTCTGCTATTGCCATATCTTTGCAGTAAATATCCCTCTGTAAAAGCTCTTATGTGTCCATTGGTTTCATGTACCCAGAGCACTAGTCAATGGTAATTAAAAATGGGAAGGAGCACCCTGTTATTGTTATGAGGGCTTGAGCTAATAGTGCTAGAGAAAACACTATTGATTTCAGAGATACCCCTAAAACCCTGATGGGAAAACAGAACTATCCCTGTTCTGGAAGATTAAAACCAGAATTTTGGAATATAATTACAGAATCACTTAGGGGGCAGCTGGGTGGCTCAGTGGATTGAGAGTCAGACCTAGAGACAGGAGGTTCTGGGTTCAAATCTGGTCTCAGACACTTCCCAGCTGGGTGACCCTGGGTAAGTCACTTGACTCCCATTGCCTTGCCCTTACCACTCTTCTGCCTTGGAACCAATACACAGCATTGATTCCAAAAGAGAAGGTAACGGTTTAAAAAAAAAAAAAGAATCACTTGGTGAACCCTATTAAAAAGATGAATGAATAAAATAAAACAAAAGGGATAAAAAGCTTGGGGGAGCTGGGTGGGTCAGTGGATAGAGAGACAGACCTAGGGGTCCTGGGTTCAAATCTATCCTCAGTTACTTCCTATCTATGTGGTCCTGGGTAAGTCACTTCATCCCCATTGCCTAGCCCTTACCACTCTTCTGCCTTAGAATCAATACATAGTAGTGATTCTAAGATGGAAGGTGAGGGTTTAAAAAAAATTTTTAAAAGATAAAATAACCCTCTAAATTAGAAAAAGTATTATTTAACTTATCTTTTTTTTAATCCAGTTTTTCATATTTTGAGCGTGCTTAAAACCAGATTTACCTATATTTCTTAGAGCTGTAAGTAGGAGAATCATTTGTCTGCTACAGTAAAGCTAGAATGAAGAAAAACACTGACATGGAACAGGGAGTCAAGAAGCTCTCTGGGTCCCTTATTTTCCATTTGGAGAATCCCAGCCCCCAGCCCCAAATGCTTCCCTAAAGGCCAGAATCTGCTGGTAGGTAGGACGTCCCCTCCAATCTGACAGCCCCACACAAAGCAGAGAGGAGGGGCCCCTGGGTGACGGAGAGACCTAATTCCGGTTGCTAAGGCTCTGCATAAGCATCCCCTCAGGGAACAGCGTCTACTGGAAAACCAGTGATTGCATTTGTGGGAGAATGTAGGGCTCGGCTATTTTCATTATCATTTGTGAAAAGACAATAAATTAGGAAAGTCCCGCTTCCTTAGGAACTGAAAATACCCTTGGCAGGGCCCACACAGTACCCAAAGTAGCCGGAGGGACAGGTATAGAAAGAAAATGAGGAATTCTTTCTTAAATTAGAAAACTTGGCTCCCCTCCGAAGGGGGACGAGGCAAGGTTTGGAGCAGCTAATTGGGTCCTTTATATTGAATATTTGGATCTAGACTTATGACAGTATATTGCTTTTGGCTAGAACCCCAACGCACACAGAGAGGATAACAAGACGTCATATAGCCTTCAGCTCCCACTTTTAGAAGTGGGAAGCTTAGAAGCTGTGAATAAATATTCGGTTGAAATGAACTGCCCGTTAGATCTCAGTTTGTAATGATGACCTACCTATGAAGACACGGACAAGAATTAAACAATTTATTGTAAACAACAATGGAAAATTCGCACACTTCTCAAGAGATTTGTGTTCTTTATATGTCCCAAAGGAGTCCTCCCAACAAAACAGCTTAGGTCGGGGGTGTAATTCCCAATTATTCCTGTTATTCCCAATTAATGGGTATAACAGATCCCATGAAGCGTCAGCATTATTCAGATTCACACAGTATACAATATCTCCACTGGGCCAGAACTAATTACTGTATTTGATATAATTATTCCTTTCAAATTCTAGGACCATTTCTAGGGATTCTCCCATTTGCTCTTATTGGAGCCCAGCTGTATTCCAACTGAATGACCATGTTTCGCAGGAGTCCATCAGTATGAACTATTGGCCTCTTTTAATCTCAAGTTGTATAACTAGTGCAGAGATGATTAGCTCCAAAATTAGATACATTTTCATCTTTCTTTCTTCCTTCCTTCCTTCTTTTCTTCCTTCCTTCTTTTCTTTCTTTATTTCTCTCTATTTTCTCCCTTTCTTTTTCTCTCTCCATTTTCTCTTACTTTCTCTCTTTTCTCGCCTTCCTTCCTTCTTTTCCTTCTTTTTTTCTTTCTTTCTATTTTCTCCCTTTCTTTCTCTCTCTCCTTTCTTTCTTTTTTCTCTCTATTTTCTCTTTCTTTCTCTCTCTCTTTTCTCTCTCTCTCTCCTTCCTTCCTTCTTTTCTTTTTCTTTCTTTCTATTTTCTCTCTTTCTTTCTTCCTCTCTCTTCTCTCACTTTCTCCATCTCTCCTTTCTTTCTTTATTTGTTTTGCTCTCTCCTTTCCTTTCTTCCTTCCTTCCTTTCTTCATTTCTTCCTTCCTTCCTTCCTTTCTTTCTTTCTCTCTTTCTTTCTCTCTCTCTCTTTCTTTCTTTCTCTCTCTCTCTCTTTCTTTCTCTCTCTCTCTTTCTTTCTTTCTCTCTCTGTCTTTCTTCTTTCTTTCTTTCTCTCTTTCTCTCTTTCTTTCTTTCTTTCTTTCTTTCTTTCTTTCTTTCTTTCTTTCTTTCTTTCTTTCTTTCTTCCTCTTACCTTCCATCTTAGAATCAATACTGTGTATTGGTTCTAAGGTAGATGAGCAATAAGGATTAGGCAGTGAGAATTAAGTGACTTGCCCAGGGTCACACAGCTAGGAAGTATCTGAGGCCACATTTGAACTAAGATTTCCTATCTCCAGGTCTGGTTCTCTATCCAATGAACCACCTAGTCACCCCCTTTTTCTTTCTTTATACTTGTCCCCTGTAATGATTAAAATTTAGGGGAGGCTGAGGCAGGTAGAAATTAGTTTCTCTCTGCAAGGAGTATTATATTTTATGAGGTTTATTAAAGGTTGAGAATTTAAGAATATACAAGTAAGAAAAAACACATGCCTAGTCCAGAGGCCTAGACAAGACCTCACCTACATTATGGAAAGAGCCACGTCTGTTCCAAAACGGAAGTCCAAAAGAGCGCTCAAAAGCCTTTGCAATCAGCTTAAGTACCTTCTCGATCTCGCCCACCTCAGAATTCCATGAGATTACAAAGCATTTTGGGGAAGTGGAGCAAGGACTTGTGGGGATTGAAGTCCAGAGTTCAAATCTCAATTTTACACCCCATCACTAGCATTGCCACATTATAAAGAATTTGGGTGGGGAAGCAAGAAAACCTCATCTCTCATTTGCTCTTTTGGTTACTTAGCTCTTATTTCTATTAATAAAGAAGCAGCTGAGAATACAGCATAGAGAAATGACCTTGAAGCCAGACAGACATGGGTTCAAGTCTTGCCTCTAACATATCAACAGCTAGGTGGTGACATAGCATATAGAGTGCCAGGCCTGGAGGCAGGACTCATATTCATGAGTCCAAATCTGGCCTCAGATGCTTACTAGTTGTGTGACCTTGGGCAAGTCACTTAACTTTGTTTTCCTCATCTGTCAAATGAGCTGGAAAAAGAAATGGCAAACCACTCCTTGGTTGAGGATCTTGGTTGAGATGGGGTCACAAGGAGTTAGACATGACTGAAATGAATGAACCATGTCTCTAATACATTCTGACCCATCAGTTTAGGCAATTTACTTAAACTTCTGGAAGATTTCAGCAACTCTCCATGGATATAAGTAGCCAAGAAGATACTGACTTTCATTGTCAAAGAGGAGTTCCTTATTCAGGAATTCAGAGAATAGCAATGAACTCTTTTATCCCTGTTTGATCTGATATCTTTTCATAGGAGTATATCTTTACAGGTCAAAGGGCTCCTTGAGCTAGAGTCCTTCATCTTCTACCTAAGGACTCCCCAAAGGAAGAAAAGGACTTTTAATAAACTTAAAGCTACGAATCAGTCTTTTGCCACATGTATGTCTTATGGGTGTTTCCCAACATTTTACTCCAAGTTTGAGCCCACTCTTTCCAAAGGCTCAGGGAATAGTGTGCCCTAGTTTGCAATATCATCTTGGTAAATGCCCTTAGTTAAAAGTTAATTAAAAGTGGATCTGCTAGGTAACACAGTGGATAGAGCATCAGACCTGTTCAAGAGGAACCTGGGTTCAAATCTGACCTCAGACACTTCCTAGGTAAGTCACTTTAACCCCAATTGCCTGGCCCTTAGAATCTATACTTAAAATTGATGAAGAAGGTAAGGGTTAAAAAAAAGTTAGTTAAGCCTGGCTGGCTAATTGATAATTAATGTCCCAGAGGCACATTGGTGGGGGTTCTGTCAGAAGCAAATTTCTCTCTCCATTATATTGATTTATTTAATGTGTCTCTAAGTGACCTGGAGGTCAAAGACCACTAAGTAAATTTAGTATAGACAAGCCCTCAGAGAAAGGAAGCTAAAGAACCAAAGAACAAAGGAGATGGGAAACTGATTCTACAGGCACTGCCCCTCTGGGCAGTCCAGGCAAATTAAGAAACTATGATTGGTTCCTGAGATGTGACATGTGAAAGCTAGTGGGTGAAGAAAAGAGCTTATAAGTGGAGATCAGGTGGTCTTTGGGATCTTTTGGCATGGAGAGCTGAAGGAACCCTTGTTGTACTTTAGCCACAGGCCCGTCATGGTGACCAAGATTAGAAAGCTAAGTATCCCTCTACTTCTTTCCTACCTTTCCCTCTCTTCACTACTCCTACTACTTTGATTTAATGAAGTTATTAAGCTACTCTCAGACTCATAATTTTAATTATTACAAGTCCTAGATCCTCCCCCAATATCTCAGGATACCTCCTAGAACTTGGAAGGGAAAAGTCATTTTCTGACTCTTCAGGGCTGTATGAGATGGGAAATAAATAGTTCCAGAGGCCACTCTATAGAAATAATAACTGAGATAACATGTAGCCAAAATCTCAAGTGAGCTGTACAAGGCCTTCATCTCTGTCATGGAGGAGATCTAGCCCATGCAGAGCCATGATTGAGGTGGAATTCCCATGGGATGGTAAGGTCCTTCCCAGGTTCCTGTTTGTGGATGACATTGTGCCACTTGTCTTCAGTCCCAGTACAGGATAGGACCTCCTAAATGAGATCCACAGTCCCTAAAAAGAGCCTCTTCTAACTACCCACAAAAAGAAAACATCACAGGGGTAAGAAGAAGAGCCATAATTCTAGCTCAGGTCTTCAGACTTCAAATTGTGAACGTCAAAACTACTCCACCCTACTCAGACTGTACTTTAGAAGATTTGATTTAGCTATTTCCTGATTGTAACAATGGAGATACTTGGTCTTACAGAATCAGGAATGTCTTGGGAACTCTACATTGCTCCACCCTACTTAGTCTAACAAGATCAGGAATGTCTGCACCCATACTCAAGGATTAAGTATCTAGGAGGATGTCCTTCAACAGACATGTGCAGAAACAGCTGACAGACCCCTGGGCTGTCCTAAGTCAAGCTAAGCTACCATTGGTACAGATAAGATGCAGGAAAGTGACGAAAAAACTGTCTATATAGGGCGCATCACTTCCTCTTTTCATCTCTTTCACCAGAGAGGTGGCTCTGGCTGATCACTTTCCTGTGAGCAGGCCTGGGCGCCAGTTCAATCCTGGAACTAGAGCCTGGAGGAGCTCCCTCAGACAGCTTCCTTGAGATGGTCTCCTGGTGAGTGATAAAACTGCCTTCCTTTTCCCTTGGGCTCAGGGGAGGCTCCTTTGGCCAAGGCCTTTAACTCCTGCCTGGCTCATCCTGAGCCAGAGCAGTTTAAATTAACTCTTTCCTCTCCCTCTCTCTTCTCCTTAATTCCTTCTCTCTCTATTAATTAAAATCACCATAATTTCCAGCTGACTTGGATATTTTATTATTTGGGATTTTCCCTGGCAAACTAATTTAGATATTAAGTCACAATGCTAAAATTATCCTTTACAAAATTCAGAGTTCTTTTCACTCTATCTTAGCCCAAAGGTAATGATTGAAACTCTTGAGAGGCAATGTTTTTTTCAATTTTAAGTTAATTTGTTAATTGACCACTCAAAGAAACCTAAATTCCCTCTAAACCAAAGAGAAAGGATTCCTTTGGTGTTCCTCTAATATACCCCTTGTGATTTCATGACTCAGTCTCTCCCTTGGTCATCCCAACACATCTTTGCCTGGTAAATAACCATTGAGGAAGTAGATGTGGAGACCCCCAACTCCTCCCTCATTTTTTCATCACAGGAAGAGATGGGTCTTAAGGATGCCAACACACCTCTTCCTCCCTGCCATGTGGCTGGATGACTGCAGTCCAAAATGGTGGCTAGACCTTTCCCACCCAAGAAAGTTCTTGTTTACAGATGGATGAGGAGCTCATTTCCACCCTGCCTCCAACAAAAGGCAGCCTTATGAAGATGTCCTGAGGCCTGTAAGTAAATCACTTTATCTTCCAAGTTGGCTTAAGAAAGGTTTCACACAAAAATCATTATGATTCAATATTTGTTTTCTGCATAAATGGCACCATGATGCTCTCTGTGACCTCTAATGTCCTTCCTAGCATATAGCACTGCTTTGAACCTCTCCGATGCACTTATTTGATATTATAATTACCTCTCTTTCCTCTTATCTGCTGATGATTACAGAATCATGAAGTTGGGAGGGACTTCCAGACTAAGAGTGATAGCAACAATAGCTAACATACCTACTAGGTGCTAAGAACTTTACAAATATCTCATTTTATCCTTACAACAACACTGGGAAGTAAGTGCTATTGTTATTCCCCATTTTATGAGGAAACTGAGACATACAGAGGTTGAAGAGCTTGTGAAAGGTCACACAGCTCAAGTGTCTGTGGCTGGACTTGATCTCAGGTCTTCCTGACCTTATGTTAGCACATACTGTAGTTACCTGCGTTTTGTCTTCTCTTTTGCCTGCCATAAAATAAAAATAGGGAGAGATCTCAGAGGCTACTTGGACTGACTGATACGGGTCTGAGAAACCCTCTATAACAGAACTGTCAAAGACACAGCCCCTGGTCCCTCTCCAAGAAGACCTAAACCAGATTAAAACATAACTGAAGGGGGCAACTGGGTGGTTCAGTGGATTGCGAACCAGGCCTAGAGACAGGAGGTCCTAGGTTCAAATCTGGCCTCAGATACTTCCCAGCTATGTGACCCTGGGCAAGTCACTTAACCCCCATTGCCTACCCTTACCACTCTTCTGCCATACAACCAATACACAATATTGATTCCAAGACAAGAAGGTAAGGGTTTAATTAAAAAAATTTTTTTGAGAAAAAAATTTAACTGGAAAATATTTAACAAAAAAATAAAAATACAATAAAAATATTTTAAAATGTCAAATACAAGAAGACACAAATGTTAAAAATAATATTTTAGTAATATAAAACATGTGTTAAAAGAAACATGTTAAAATTTCTAAGATAAGTGGTTCCTGTTTCTCTTTGAGTTTTTTTTAAACCCTCCTCTTCCATCTTAGAATCAATATTGGTTCCAAGGCAGACAAGCGGTAAGGGTTAGGCAATGGGGGTCAAGTGACTTGCCCAGGGTCACACAGCTGGGAAGTGTCTGAGGCCAGATTTGAACCCAGGATTTCCCATCTTCAGGCCTAGTTCTTTATCCACTGGGCTACCTAAAGGCCATTTTTTTAAACCCTCACCTTCCATCTTAGAATCACTACTATGCATTGGTTCTAAGGCAGAAGAGTAGTAAGGGCTAAGTAATGGGGGTGAAGGAGTGAAGTGACTTGGCCAGGGTCACACAGCTGGGAAGTGTCTGAGTCCAGATTTGAACCCAGGACTTCCCAGCTCTAAGCCTGACTCTCCGTCAGTAGATGCCACCCTGCTGCCCCCTCCCCTTATACTTTTGTTGTCATCCTCCATTAGAATGTAAATGTCTTAGAGGATGGAAACTATCCTGCTTGGTTTTCTTTGCATGGCCAAGGGCTAAGCATAGTGCCTGGCACATAGTAAGCACTTAGTAAACTCTTTAGCTATCACCCATGACAACTGCACACAGCAAACACTTGATGTTTGCTGGGTGGTTTTATGACTGAATTGTCTCTCCAGGCTCCAAATCAACTGTGCTTAAAATCAAACGCGGCATGGCCAGAATGCGAGATTTCCCCCGAGAATTAGTGCACCTGTAGAGGAAAGCATTTGCTGAATTAAAAAAAGGGGGGGCAAGAAGCAAAGAATTTACTAAATTGGGAAGATGCCCTATTTGGCCTTCATGTTTTTTAAATTATAGTCCTGAAGCCGGAGTATCCCTGGATTAAAGGAAAACGATGGCAAAATCAATTTCTGTAGCATTTTAATTTCAAGGTTTACGAGGCTCTCTCCGGCGATGCTGGGAGGCCGAGAGCCCACGTTTTATCATCTCCATCTGACACTTGAGGAACCTGAAGGCCAGAGATATGATTTGCTAGAAGGCACAAGGCTACTGATTACCGGGACCCTCTAATTGAAGTTCCGTACTCTTCTTTTCCTTTCCTTTTTTTTTTGAACCCTTACTTTCTGTCTTAGAATCAAGACTGAGTATTGGTCCCAAGGTAGGGTCACCTAGCCAGGAAGTATCTGAGGTCAGATTTGAACCCAGGATCTCTTGCCTCCAGGTCTAGTACTTTCTCCACTGAGCCACCTAGCCATCCATTATCATTATTATGATTTAAATCCTCACCTTCCATCTTAGAATCAATACTAAGTATTGGTTCCAAGGCAGAAGAACAATAAAGGGCTGGGAAATGGGAGAAAAGTGACTTGTCCAGGGTCACCTAGCTAGGAAGTATCTGAAGCCAGATTGGAACCCAGGATTTCCTGCCTCCAGGTCTAGTACTTTCTCCACTGAGCCACCTAGCCATCCATTATCATGATTATGATTTAAATCCTCACCTTCCATCTTAGAATCAATACTAAGTATTGGTTCCAAGGCAGAAGAGCAATAAAGGGCTGGGAAATGGGAGAAAAGTGACTTGTCCAGGGTCACCTAGCTAGGAAGTATCTGAAGCCAGATTGGAACCCAGGATCTCTTGCCTCCAGGTCTAGTACTTTCTCCACTGAGCCACCTAGCCATCCATTATCATGATTATGATTTAAATCCTCACCTTCCATCTTAGAATCAATATTAAGTATTGATTCCAAGGCAGAAGAACAATAAAGGGCTGGGAAATGGGAATTAAGTGACTTGTCCAGGGTCACCTAGCTAGGAAGTATCTGAAGCCAGATTGGAACCAGGATTTCCTGCCTCCAGGTCTAGTACTTTCTCCACTGAGCCACCTAGCCATCCATTATCATGATTATGATTTAAATCCTCACCTTCCATCTTAGAATCAATATTAAGTATTGATTCCAAGGCAGAAGAGCAATAAGGGCTGGGCAATGGGAATTAAGTGACTTGTCCAGGGTCACCTAGCTAGGAAGTATCTGAAGCCAGATTGGAACAAACAATTTTGAGGTTTACAATATAACATATACATATATAATTATTTATATATTTATATGTAATTATATATTTATGTTATATATAAATAATTATATATGTATATGTTATACATACATATATAAATTATATATTTATATGAATTATATATTATATATTTATATTAGTTATATATAAATACATAAATTATATGTTATCTGTATATAAGTTATATATAATAATATTAAAATTACTATATTATTATATAAATATAATATATTATAAATATATAATAAAACTATATCAATGTTATATAATAATATTATGTAATATTAATTTAAAATAATATTAATTAATAATGATTAAATTTAATTAATAAATTAATTTTTGTAAAAGTTCACCTTAGTAGCTGAGCAGAGAGAAGATGGACAGGAGTTGGGAGAGGCTTGAGTCAAGGAGACCAGCCAGAAGACTATGATAAGGGGCAGCTAAGTGACTCAGGGGATCAAAAGCCAGAACTAAAGATGAGAGATCCTGGGTTCCAATCTGGCCTCAGATACTTCCTAGCTGGGTGACCCTGGGCAAGTCACTTCACCCCCCTTGCCTAGCCCTTACTCCTCTTCTCTTCTGCCTTGGAACCAATTCAAAGTATTGATTCTAAGATGGAAAGGAAGAATTTTTTAGGGAAAAAATTTAAGTTAAAAAAAAAGGTAATGGCAGTAGCTCAGGGCATGAGGTCATGAAGAACCAGCAACAGAAAACTTTTCATGCCATATTTGATCACTTGGTCTAGAAAACAAGCAAAGACTACCACTGTCTAGGGGGACAGTCAGTATGCCAGAGTATAAAGAGTAGATCTGGAATCAGACTTGGGTGCAAATTCTAACTCTTGTCATTTTCAAGATTATATCTAAGGGGGACAGTTGGGTAGCTCAGTGGATTGAGAGCCAGGCCTAGAGACAGGAGGTCCTAGGTTCAAATCTGGCCTCAGACACTTCCTGGATGTGTGACCCTGGACAAGTCACTTGACCCCCATTGCCTAGCCCTTACCACTCTTCTGCCTTGGAGCCAATATACAGTATTGACTCCAAGAGGGAAGGTGAGAGTTTTAAAAAAAAAAATATATATATATATATATATATATTATATCTAAGGCTTCTTCTGCCTCTGAATTCTGGGAGCCTAGTCAGTGCTAAGTGGCAAAATGGAGAATCGAGTAGAAAGACCTGAATTCAATACTGTATGAGCTTAGACATTTACTCACTTTGTGGTCCTGGATAAGTCACTTAACCCCTGCTTGCCTTAGCATCCTCATCTGTAAAGTGAGGCTAATAAGAACACCTAACTAGAAGGATTTTTAGGAGGACAAGATGAAATAATATTTGTCAAATGCTTAGCACAGTAATTAGTAATTATAAATTCTAGCTGTTTTATTATTATATTATATTTTTTATATTTATAGGTAATTATATTACATATTATTATTATAATGAGTTTATCTTTTTTTAACCTTATTACTTTTGTCTTAGAATCAATACTATGTATTGGTTCCAAGGCAGAAGAGTAGTAAGGGTTGAGGAATGAGGGTTAAATGACTTGCCCAGGGTCACACAGCTGGGAAGTATCTGAGGTCACATTTGAACTCAGGACCTCCCATCTCTGGGCCTGGCCTTTATTCCACTGCCCCTATGAGTTCATTTTTAAACGTTTAGAACTCTTTGTCTACGCTTTTCTAAGCACAGAGGTTTCTAATGGAGGCAAAAGCAAAGAAACTTGTAAGGACTCCGAGACAAGCAGCATTCGTTTTTAGCTTTGCGTTACTTAATTAAAATTCCATTAGTATTCGTTGTCCTATTAGCGTCGGGTATGATAGCGGTTATTCTCATCCCATTGGTTTCCATGGAAAATTGACTTCCAGCTGCAACATCTTCATTTGCCATCTAACAGTCATAAAAGCCCTTGCAGGAAGCGCGGCCAATGGCTTCTCCCTCCTTGGAGGTCTCCAGGCAGACGCGAGCCCACCCTTGCCAGGGATATCAGAGGGGAGCCCGTGGTCGGGGCCTGGCTTGTCCCTCTCAGCTCTGAAGAGTCTGGGGTCCCATAAAGCTCCAGAGTGGAGGGTCCCATTCCTGTGTGTCTCCCCCAGATGGCTGAGCCCAGCCGGCTCACCGTAGCTGAGAGAGGAAGAGAAAGAAAAAGCTTCTCCAATGGGGTCAGACAATAGATGGGGTTCGGGAGAAGCCTAGAGGAGAAGAGCCAAGGAAAGGCTGGCTAGAACCAAGGGGGAGCTCACATCTGGAGATTTAAGACCCAGACATCCCATCTCCACCCGCATGGGCAGGGGCGTTGTACAAGGTGGAGATCCAACAAGATGGCAGCTTTAGAGCTGGAAGGGACTCTAGAACTGAGAATGTCCAGGCTGGGAGAGCTCTTGGAACAGGGAATGTCAGAGCTGGAAGGGACCCTAGAATCAAGAATGTCCAGCCTGGGAGAGCTCTTGGAACAGGGAATGTCAGAGCTGGAAGAGACTCTAGAACCGAGAATGTTCAGGCTGGGAGAACTCTTGGAACAGGGAATGTCAGAGCTGGAAGGGACCCTAGAACCAAGAATGTCCAGGCTGGGAGAACTCTTGGAACAGGGAATGTCAGAACTGGAAGGGACCCTAGAACCAAGAATGTCCAGGCTGGGAGAACTCTTGGAACAGGGAATGTCAGAACTGGAAGGGACTCTAGAACCAAGAGTGTCCAGGCTGGGAGAACTCTTGGAACAGGGAATGTCAGAGCTGGAAGGGACCCTAGAACCAAGAATGTCCAGGCTGAGAGAGCTCTTGGAACAGGGAATGTCAGAGCTGGAAGGGACCCTAGAATCAAGA
Organism: Monodelphis domestica; assembly: GCF_027887165.1. Taxonomy (NCBI): domain Eukaryota; kingdom Metazoa; phylum Chordata; class Mammalia; order Didelphimorphia; family Didelphidae; genus Monodelphis; species Monodelphis domestica. The sequence continues at coordinate 30,479,043 of NC_077229.1, forward strand.
ATGTCCAGGCTGGGAGAACTCTTGGAACAGGGAATGTCAGAACTGGAAGGGACCCTAGAACCAAGAGTGTCCAGGCTGGGAGAACTCTTGGAACAGGGAATGTCAGAGCTGGAAGGGACTCTAGAACCAAGAATGTCCAGGCTGAAAGAGCTCTTGGAACAGGGAATGTCAGAGCTGGAAGGGACCCTAGAATCAAGAATGTCCAGGCTGGGAGAACTCTTGGAACAGGGAATGTCAGAACTGGAAGGGACTCTAGAACCAAGAATGTCCAGGCTGGGAGAACTCTTGGAACAGGGAATGTCAGAGCTGGAAGGGACTCTAGAACCAAGAATGTCCAGGCTGAGAGAGCTCTTGGAACAGGGAATGTCAGAGCTGGAAGGGACCCTAGAACCGAGAATGCCCAGGCTGGGAGAACTCTTGGAACAGGGAATGTCAGAGCTGGAAGGGACCCTAGAACTGAGAATGTCCAGGCTGGGAGAACTCTTGGAACAGGGAATGTCAGAGCTGGAAGGGACCCTAGAACCAAGAGTGTCCAGGCTGGGAGAACTCTTGGAACAGGGAATGTCAAAGCTGGAAGGGACCCTAGAACGAAGAATATCTGGTCTGGGAGAGCTCTTGGAACAGGGAATGTCAGAGGTGGGTGGGGAGCCTTAGAACATGAAGTATCAGAGGTGGGAGGGTCCTAAAGGCAAATACAGTCCTTGTCCTTTAGGAGCTCAGTCTCTGAAGGCAGACTGATCAGTGGAATAGAGAACAACATATTTTACACACTGATATGTGCACATTATATGACATAATATCTAATGTCCTTGTATACATATATGAGAATACATTCATATAAGAAACATATAAAGTAATGAAGGGGGCATTCATGATTTCTAAAACCAGGACGGTTTTCCTATTGGACATGAACTATGGACTGAGCCAGGAGGCACAGTGGATAGATAGACCTTGAGCCAAAAGTCAGGAAGATCTACGTTCGAATCTAGCCTCAGACACTTATTAAATGGGTACTTACCAGTCTCAGTTTCCTAAGATGCAAAATGGGGATAATAACCCCACCCTTCCTTCCTCCCTCCTGAACCACAAGAGCCACTTGGTGCTCTGGGGGATATAAGTGAGGTGGGAGAGCATTCCAGGGAAGGGGGCAGCCAGTCCAAAGAGGGAGATGGAGAGGGAAGCTCATGCAAGAGGAACAGAAGGTGGGACCATTTGACTGGAATGAAGAGGGCAGGAAGTACAGTGATGGAAGCCTGGAAAGGTAGACTGAAAGCAGATTGTGAAAGGCTTCAAATGCCAAGCAGGGGTGTTTGTATTTTATTCAAGAAGCTATATTTAGGAAGTGCTTCATGACACGGAGCCCAGATTTATCTCCTTGCAACTCCCACCCATTCATTGCTCCTGGATCCGCCCACTGGGGCAAAGCAGAACCAGCCTGATCCCTTTTCCCTGTCAGCCCCACAAAGACTTGAGGGCACCTCTGAGGTTTTCCCCAACAAGTCTTCTCTTCTCGGGGCTAACATCCCCTAGTCCTCCAACCATTCCTGGTGTGGCAGGAGGTTCTTCCTCATCCTGATTATGGACACTCTTGGGCTTATCTCCATCCTTCCTCCAAGGATCTGAGCCAACACTCCAGATTGAGTCTGAAAAGGGCAGAGAAGAGCAATGCTCTATTCCTGCAGACCACATCACTCTCCTCTTGCTGCCTAAGATGGCCTCCCTTGTGGTGGTCACCATGCCACCTCATTGGCTCACATTGAGGTTACAGTTTATTCATCCCCAGCATCATTTAACGATAATATGGGGGGCAGCTGGGTAGCTCAGTGGATTGAGAGTCAGGCCTAGAGATGGGAGGTCCTGGGTTCCA